>NC_134359.1:166277547-166378739 GCF_048569485.1 Anomaloglossus baeobatrachus
TGTGTTCAGATTCCTTTTATATTGCATTTGGCACATGGTGACGGTTATCTCAAGAGTGCAAAGTAGCCAAATGAAACTTTTACTGGAATTCCACTTACTTTATCAAATTCATCTCCACCACACAGGACAAGTTTGCATCTGTTATAGTTTTGGGAGAAAATTGTGGTCATTTCATTTTTGCGCGAATGTGTTCAGATTCCTTTTATATTGCATTTGGCACATGGTGACGATTATCTCGAGAGTGCAAAGTAGCCAAATGAAACTTTTACTGGATTTCCACTTACTTTATCAAATCTCATCTCCACCACACAGGACAAGTTTGCATCTGTTATAGTTTTGGAGAAAATTGTGGTCATTTCATTTTTGCGCGAATGTGTTCAGATTCCTTTTATATTGCATTTGGCACATGGTGACGATATCTCGAGAGTGCAAAGTAGCCAAAAGAAACTTTTACTGGATTTCCACTTACTTTATCAAATCTCATCTCCACCACACAGGACAAGTTTGCATTCTGTTATAGTTTTGGAGAAAATTGTGGTCATTTCATTTTTGCGCGAATGTGTTCAGATTCCTTTTATATTGCATTTGGCACATGGTGACGATTATCTCGAGAGTGCAAAGTAGCCAAATGAAACTTTTACTGGATTTCCACTTACTTTATCAAATCTCATCTCCACCACACAGGACAAGTTTGCCATCTGTTATAGTTTTGGAGAAAATTGTGGTCATTTCATTTTGCGCGAATGTGTTCAGATTCCTTTTATATTGCATTTGGCACATGGTGACGATTATCTCGAGAGTGCAAAGTAGCCAAATGAAACTTTTACTGGATTTCCACTTACTTTTATCAAATCTCATCTCCACCACACAGGACAAGTTTGCATCTGTTATAGTTTTGGAGAAAATTGTGGTCATTTCATTTTTGCGCGAATGTGTTCAGATTCCTTTTATATTGCATTTGGCACATGGTGACGATTATCTCGAGAGTGCAAAGTAGCCAAATGAAACTTTTACTGGATTTCCACTTACTTTATCAAATCTCATCTCCACCACACAGGACAAGTTTGCATGCTGTTATAGTTTTGGAGAAAATTGTGGTCATTTCATTTTTGCGCGAATGTGTTCAGATTCCTTTTATATTGCATTTGGCACATGGTGACGATTATCTCGAGAGTGCAAAGTAGCCAAATGAAACTTTTACTGGATTTCCACTTACTTTATCAAATCTCATCTCCACCACACAGGACAAGTTTGCATCTGTTATAGTTTTGGAGAAAATTGTGGTCATTTCATTTTTGCGCGAATGTGTTCAGATTCCTTTTATATTGCATTTGGCACATGGTGACGATTATCTCGAGAGTGCAAAGTAGCCAAATGAAACTTTTACTGGATTTCCACTTACTTTATCAAATCTCATCTCCACCACACAGGACAAGTTTGCATCTGTTATAGGTTTTGGAGAAAATTGTGGTCATTTCATTTTTGCGCGAAGTGTTCAGATTCCTTTTATATTGCATTTGGCACATGGTGACGATTATCTCGAGAGTGCAAAGTAGCCAAATGAAACTTTTACTGGATTTCCACTTACTTTTATCAAATCTCATCTCCACCACACAGGACAAGTTTTGCATCTGTTATAGTTTTGGAGAAAATTGTGGTCATTTCATTTTTGCGCGAATGTGTTCAGATTCCTTTTATATTGCATTTGGCACATGGTGACGATTATCTCGAGAGTGCAAAGTAGCCAAATGAAACTTTTACTGGATTTCCACTTACTTTATCAAATCTCATCTCCACCACACAGGACATGTTTGCATCTGTTATAGTTTTTGGAGAAAATTGTGGTCATTTCATTTTTGCGCGAATGTGTTCAGATTCCTTTTATATTGCATTTGGCACATGGTGACGATTATCTCGAGAGTGCAAAGTAGCCAAATGAAACTTTTACTGGATTTCCACTTACTTTATCAAATCTCATCTCCACCACACAGGACAAGTTTGCATCTGTTATAGTTTTGGAGAAAATTGTGGTCATTTCATTTTTGCGCGAATGTGTTCAGATTCCTTTTATATTGCATTTGGCACATGGGGATGATTATCTCGAGAGTGCAAAGTAGCCAAATGAAACTTTTACTGGATTTCCACTTACTTTATCAAATCTCATCTCCACCACACAGGACAAGTTTGCATCTGTTATAGTTTTGGAGAAAATTGTGGTCATTTCATTTTTGCGCGAATGTGTTCAGATTCCTTTTATATTGCATTTGGCACATGGTGACGATTATCTCGAGAGTGCAAAGTAGCCAAATGAAACTTTTACTGGATTTCCACTTACTTTATCAAATCTCATCTCCACCACACAGGACAAGTTTGCATCTGTTATAGTTTTGGAGAAAATTGTGGTCATTTCATTTTTGCGCGAATGTGTTCAGATTCCTTTTATATTGCATTTGGCACATGGTGACGATTATCTCGAGAGTGCAAAGTAGCCAAATGAAACTTTTACTGGATTTCCACTTACTTTATCAAACCTCATCTCCACCACACAGGACAAGTTTGCATCTGTTATAGTTTTGGAGAAAATTGTTGTCATTTCATTTTTGCGCGAATGTGTTCAGATTCCCTTTTATATTGCATTTGGCACATGGTGACGATTATCTCGAGAGTGCAAAGTAGCCAAATGAAACTTTTACTGGATTTCCACTTACTTTATCAAATCTCATCTCCACCACACAGGACAAGTTTGCATCTGTTATAGTTTTGGAGAAAATTGTGGTCATTTCATTTTGCGCGAATGTGTTCAGATTCCTTTTATATTGCATTTGGCACATGGTGACGATTATCTCGAGAGTGCAAAGTAGCCAAATGAAACTTTTACTGAATTTCCACTTACTTTATCAAATCTCATCTCCACCACACAGGACAAGTTTGCATCTGTTATAGTTTTGGAGAAAATTGTGGTCATTTCATTTTTGCGCGAATGTGTTCAGATTCCTTTTATATTGCATTTGGCACATGGTGACGATTATCTCGAGAGTGCAAAGTAGCCAAATGAAACTTTTACTGGATTTCCACTTACTTTATCAAATCTCATCTCCACCACACAGGACAAGTTTGCATCTGTTATAGTTTTGGAGAAAATTGTGGTCATTTCATTTTTGCGCGAATGTGTTCAGATTCCTTTTATATTGCATTTGGCACATGGTGACGATTATCTCGAGAGTGCAAAGTAGCCAAATGAAACTTTTACTGGATTTCCACTTATTTTATCAAATCTCATCTCCACCACACAGGACAAGTTTGCATCTGTTATAGTTTTGGAGAAAATTGTGGTCATTTCATTTTTGCGCGAATGTGTTCAGATTCCTTTTATATTGCATTTGGCACATGGTGACGATTATCTCGAGAGTGCAAAGTAGCCAAATGAAACTTTTACTGGATTTCCACTTACTTTATCAAATCTCATCTCCACCACACAGGACATGTTTGCATCCGTTATAGTTTTGGAGAAAATTGTGGTCATTTCATTTTTGCGCGAATGTGTTCAGATTCCTTTTATATTGCATTTGGCACATGGTGACGATTATCTCGAGAGTGAAAAGTAGCCAAATGAAACTTTTACTGGATTTCCACTTACTTTATCAAATCTCATCTCCACCACACAGGACAAGTTTGCATCTGTTATAGTTTTGGAGAAAATTGTGGTCATTTCATTTTTGCGCGAATGTGTTCAGATTCCTTTTATATTGCATTTGGCACATGGGGATGATTATCTCGAGAGTGCAAAGTAGCCAAATGAAACTTTTACTGGATTTCCACTTACTTTATCAAATCTCATCTCCACCACACAGGACAAGTTTGCATCTGTTATAGTTTTGGAGAAAATTGTGGTCATTTCATTTTTGCGCGAATGTGTTCAGATTCCTTTTATATTGCATTTGGCACATGGTGACGATTATCTCGAGAGTGCAAAGTAGCCAAATGAAACTTTTACTGGATTTCCACTTACTTTATCAAATCTCATCTCCACCACACAGGACAAGTTTGCATCTGTTATAGTTTTGGAGAAAATTGTGGTCATTTCATTTTTGCGCGAATGTGTTCAGATTCCTTTTATATTGCATTTGGCACATGGTGGACGATTATCTCGAGAGTGCAAAGTAGCCAAATGAAACTTTTACTGGATTTCCACTTACTTTATCAAACCTCATCTCCACCACACAGGACAAGTTTGCATCTGTTATAGTTTTGGAGAAAATTGTGGTCATTTCATTTTTGCGCGAATGTGTTCAGATTCCTTTTATATTGCATTTGGCACATGGTGACGATTATCTCGAGAGTGCAAAGTAGCCAAATGAAACTTTTACTGGATTTCCACTTACTTTATCAAATCTCATCTCCACCACACAGGACAAGTTTGCATCTGTTATAGTTTTGGAGAAAATTGTGGTCATTTCATTTTTGCGCGAATGTGTTCAGATTCCTTTTATATTGCATTTGGCACATGGTGACGATTATCTCGAGAGTGCAAAGTAGCCAAATGAAACTTTTACTGGATTTCCACTTATTTTATCAAATCTCATCTCCACCACACAGGACAAGTTTGCATCTGTTATAGTTTTGGAGAAAATTGTGGTCATTTGATTTTTGCGCGAATGTGTTCAGATTCCTTTTATATTGCATTTGACACATGTTGACGATTATCTCGAGAGTGCAAAGTAGCCAAATGAAACTTTTACTGGATTTCCACTTACTTTATCAAATCTCATCTCCACCACACAGGACAAGTTTGCATGCGTTATAGTTTTGGAGAAAATTGTGGTCATTTCATTTTTGCGCGAATGTGTTCAGATTCCTTTTATATTGCATTTGGCACATGGTGACGATTATCTCGAGAGTGCAAAGTAGCCAAATGAAACTTTTACTGGATTTCCACTTACTTTATCAAATCTCATCTCCACCACACAGGACAAGTTTGCATCTGTTATAGTTTTGGAGAAAATTGTGGTCATTTCATTTTTGCGCGAATGTGTTCAGATTCCTTTTATATTGCATTTGGCACATGGTGACGATTATCTCGAGAGTGCAAAGTAGCCAAATGAAACTTTTACTGGATTTCCACTTACTTTATCAAATCTCATCTCCACCACACAGGACAAGTTTGCATCTGTTATAGTTTTGGAGAAAATTGTGGTCATTTCATTTTTGCGCGAATGTGTTCAGATTCCTTTTATATTGCATTTGGCACATGGTGACGATTATCTCGAGAGTGCAAAGTAGCCAAATGAAACTTTTACTGGATTTCCACTTATTTTATCAAATCTCATCTCCACCACACAGGACAAGTTTGCATCTGTTATAATTTTGGAGAAAATTGTGGTCATTTCATTTTTGCGCGAATGTGTTCAGATTCCTTTTATATTGCATTTGGCACATGGTGACGATTATCTCGAGAGTGCAAAGTAGCCAAATGAAACTTTTACTGGATTTCCACTTACTTTATCAAATCTCATCTCCACCACACAGGACATGTTTGCATCTGTTATAGTTTTGGAGAAAATTGTGGTCATTTCATTTTTGCGCGAATGTGTTCAGATTCCTTTTATATTGCATTTGGCACATGGTGACGATTATCTCGAGAGTGCAAAGTAGCCAAATGAAACTTTTACTGGATTTCCACTTACTTTATCAAATCTCATCTCCACCACACAGGACAAGTTTGCATCTGTTATAGTTTTGGAGAAAATTGTGGTCATTTCATTTTTGCGCGAATGTGTTCAGATTCCTTTTATATTGCATTTGGCACATGGGGATGATTATCTCGAGAGTGCAAAGTAGCCAAATGAAACTTTTACTGGATTTCCACTTACTTTATCAAATCTCATCTCCACCACACAGGACAAGTTTGCATCTGTTATAGTTTTGGAGAAAATTGTGGTCATTTCATTTTTGCGCGAATGTGTTCAGATTCCTTTTATATTGCATTTGGCACATGGTGACGATTATCTCGAGAGTGCAAAGTAGCCAAATGAAACTTTTACTGGATTTCCACTTACTTTATCAAATCTCATCTCCACCACACAGGACAAGTTTGCATCTGTTATAGTTTTGGAGAAAATTGTGGTCATTTCATTTTTGCGCGAATGTGTTCAGATTCCTTTTATATTGCATTTGGCACATGGTGACGATTATCTCGAGAGTGCAAAGTAGCCAAATGAAACTTTTACTGGATTTCCACTTACTTTATCAAACCTCATCTCCACCACACAGGGACAAGTTTGCATCTGTTATAGTTTTGGAGAAAATTGTGGTCATTTCATTTTTGCGCGAATGTGTTCAGATTCCTTTTATATTGCATTTGGCACATGGTGACGATTATCTCGAGAGTGCAAAGTAGCCAAATGAAACTTTTACTGGATTTCCACTTACTTTATCAAATCTCATCTCCACCACACAGGACAAGTTTGCATCTGTTATAGTTTTGGAGAAAATTGTGGTCATTTCATTTTTGCGCGAATGTGTTCAGATTCCTTTTATATTGCATTTGGCACATGGTGACGATTATCTCGAGAGTGCAAAGTAGCCAAATGAAACTTTTACTGGATTTCCACTTACTTTATCAAATCTCATCTCCACCACACAGGACAAGTTTGCATCTGTTATAGTTTTGGAGAAAATTGTGGTCATTTCATTTTTGCGCGAATGTGTTCAGATTCCTTTTATATTGCATTTGGCACATGGTGGCGATTATCTCGAGAGTGCAAAGTAGCCAAATGAAACTTTTACTGGATTTCCACTTACTTTATCAAACCTCATCTCCACCACACAGGACAAGTTTGCATCTGTTATAGTTTTGGAGAAAATTGTGGTCATTTCATTTTTGCGCGAATGTGTTCAGATTCCTTTTATATTGCATTTGGCACATGGTGACGATTATCTCGAGAGTGCAAAGTAGCCAAATGAAACTTTTACTGGATTTCCACTTACTTTATCAAATCTCATCTCCACCACACAGGACAAGTTTGCATCTGTTATAGTTTTGGAGAAAATTGTGGTCATTTCATTTTTGCGCGAATGTGTTCAGATTCCTTTTATATTGCATTTGGCACATGATGACGATTATCTCGAGAGTGCAAAGTAGCCAAATGAAACTTTTACTGTATTTCCACTTACTTTATCAAATCTCATCTCCACCACACAGGACAAGTTTGCATCTGTTATAGTTTTGGAGAAAATTGTGGTCATTTCATTTTTGCGCGAATGTGTTCAGATTCCTCTTATATTGCATTTGGCACATGGTGACGATTATCTCGAGAGTGCAAAGTAGCCAAATGAAACTTTTACTGGATTTCCACTTACTTTATCAAATCTCATCTCCACCACACAGGACAAGTTTGCATCTGTATAGTTTTGGAGAAAATTGTGGTCATTTCATTTTTGCGCGAATGTGTTCAGATTCCTTTTATATTGCATTTGGCACATGGTGACGATTATCTCGAGAGTGCAAAGTAGCCAAATGAAACTTTTACTGGATTTCCACTTACTTTATCAAATCTCATCTCCACCACACAGGACAAGTTTGCATCTGTTATAGTTTTGGAGAAAATTGTGGTCATTTCATTTTTGCGCGAATGTGTTCAGATTCCTCCCTATATTGCATTTGGAACATGGTGACGATTATCTCGAGAGTGCAAAGTAGCCAAATGAAACTTTTACTGGATTTCCACTTACTTTATCAATCTCATCTCCACCACACAGGACAAGTTTGCATCTGTTATAGTTTTGGAGAAAATTGTGGTCATTTCATTTTTGCGCGAATGTGTTCAGATTCCTTTTATATTGCATTTGGCACATGGTGACGATTATCTCGAGAGTGCAAAGTAGCCAAATGAAACTTTTACTGGATTTCCACTTACTTTATCAAATCTCATCTCCACCACACAGGACAAGTTTGCATCTGTTATAGTTTTGGAGAAAATTGTGGTCATTTCATTTTTGCGCGAATGTGTTCAGATTCCTCCTATATTGCATTTGGCACATGGTGACGATTATCTCGAGAGTGCAAAGTAGCCAAATGAAACTTTTACTGGATTTCCACTTACTTTATCAAATCTCATCTCCACCACACAGGACAAATTTGCATCTGTTATAGTTTTGTAGAAAATTGTGGTCATTTAATTTTTGCGCGAATGTGTTCAGATTCCTTTTATATTGCATTTGGCACATGGTGACGATTATCTCGAGAGTGCAAAGTAGCCAAATGAAACTTTTACTGGATTTCCACTTACTTTATCAAATCTCATCTCCACCACACAGGACAAGTTTGCATCTGTTATAGTTTTGGAGAAAATTGTGGTCATTTCATTTTTGCGCGAATGTGTTCAGATTCCTTTTATATTGCATTTGGCACATGGTGACGATTATCTCGAGAGTGCAAAGTAGCCAAATGAAACTTTTACTGGATTTCCACTTACTTTATCAAATCTCATCTCCACCACACAGGACAAGTTTGCATCTGTTATAGTTTTGGAGAAAATTGTGGTCATTTCATTTTTGCGCGAAAGTGTTCAGATTCCTCCTATATTGCATTTGGCACATGGTGACGATTATCTCGAGAGTGCAAAGTAGCCAAATGAAACTTTTACTGGATTTCCACTTACTTTATCAAATCTCATCTCCACCACACAGGACAAGTTTGCATCTGTTATAGTTTTGGAGAAAATTGTGGTCATTTCATTTTTGCGCGAATGTGTTCAGATTCCTTTTATATTGCATTTGGCACATGGTGACGATTATCTCGAGAGTGCAAAGTAGCCAAATGAAACTTTTACTGGATTTCCACTTACTTTATCAATCTCATCTCCACCACACAGGACAAGTTTGCATCTGTTATAGTTTTGGAGAAAATTGTGGTCATTTCATTTTTGCGCGAATGTGTTCAGATTCCTTTTATATTGCATTTGGCACATGGTGACGATTATCTCGAGAGTGCAAAGTAGCCAAATGAAACTTTTACTGGATTTCCACTTACTTTATCAAATCTCATCTCCACCACACAGGACAAGTTTGCATCTGTTATAGTTTTGGAGAAAATTGTGGTCATTTCATTTTTGCGCGAATGTGTTCAGATTCCTTTTATATGGCATTTGGCACATGGTGACGATTATCTCGAGAGTGCAAAGTAGCCAAATGAAACTTTTACTGGATTTCCACTTACTTTATCAAATCTCATCTCCACCACAAAGGACAAGTTTGCATCTGTTATAGTTTTGGAGAAAATTGTGGTCATTTCATTTTTGCGCGAATGTGTTCAGATTCCTTTTATATTGCATTTGGCACATGGTGACGATTATCTCGAGAGTGCAAAGTAGCCAAATGAAACTTTTACTGGATTTCCACTTTATCAAATCTCATCTCCACCACACAGGACAAGTTTGCATCTGTTATAGTTTTGGAGAAAATTGTGGTCATTTCATTTTTGCGCGAATGTGTTCAGATTCCTTTTATATTGCATTTGGCACATGGTGACGATTATCTCGAGAGTGCAAAGTAGCCAAATGAAACTTTTACTGGATTTCCACTTACTTTATCAAATCTCATCTCCACCACACAGGACAAGTTTGCATCTGTTATAGTTTTGGAGAAAATTGTGGTCATTTCATTTTTGCGCGAATGTGTTCAGATTGCTTTTATATTGCATTTGGCACATGGTGACGATTATCTCGAGAGTGCAAAGTAGCCAAATGAAACTTTTACTGGATTTCCACTTACTTTATCAAATCTCATCTCCACCACACAGGACAAGTTTGCATCTGTTATAGTTTTGGAGAAAATTGTGGTCATTTCATTTTTGCGCGAATGTGTTCAGATTCCTTTTATATTGCATTTGGCACATGGTGACGATTATCTCGAGAGTGCAAAGTAGCCAAATGAAACTTTTACTGGATTTCCACTTACTTTATCAAATCTCATCTCCACCACACAGGACAAGTTTGCATCTGTTATAGTTTTGGAGAAAATTGTGGTCATTTCATTTTTGCGCGAATGTGTTCAGATTCCTTTTATATTGCATTTGGCACATGGTGACGATTATCTCGAGAGTGCAAAGTAGCCAAATGAAACTTTTACTGGATTTCCACTTACTTTATCAAATCTCATCTCCACCACACAGGACAAGTTTGCATCTGTTATAGTTTTGGAGAAAATTGTGGTCATTTCATTTTTGCGCGAATGTGTTCAGATTCCTTTTATATTGCATTTGGCACATGGTGACGGTTATCTCAAGAGTGCAAAGTAGCCAAATGAAACTTTTACTGGAATTCCACTTACTTTATCAAATCTCATCTCCACCACACAGGACAAGTTTGCATCTGTTATAGTTTTGGAGAAAATTGTGGTCATTTCATTTTTGCGCGAATGTGTTCAGATTCCTTTTATATTGCATTTGGCACATGGTGACGATTATCTCGAGAGTGCAAAGTAGCCAAATGAAACTTTTACTGGATTTCCACTTACTTTATCAAATCTCATCTCCACCACACAGGACAAGTTTGCATCTGTTATAGTTTTGGAGAAAATTGTGGTCATTTCATTTTTGCGCGAATGTGTTCAGATTCCTTTTATATTGCATTTGGCACATGGTGACGATTATCTCGAGAGTGCAAAGTAGCCAAAAGAAACTTTTACTGGATTTCCACTTACTTTATCAAATCTCATCTCCACCACACAGGACAAGTTTCCATTTGTTATAGTTTTGGAGAAAATTGTGGTCATTTCATTTTTGCGCGAATGTGTTCAGATTCCTTTTATATTGCATTTGGCACATGGTGACGATTATCTCGAGAGTGCAAAGTAGCCAAATGAAACTTTTACTGGATTTCCACTTACTTTATCAAATCTCATCTCCACCACACAGGACAAGTTTGCATCTGTTATAGTTTTGGAGAAAATTGTGGTCATTTCATTTTTGCGCGAATGTGTTCAGATTCCTTTTATATTGCATTTGGCACATGGTGACGATTATCTCGAGAGTGCAAAGTAGCCAAATGAAACTTTTACTGGATTTCCACTTACTTTATCAAATCTCATCTCCACCACACAGGACAAGTTTGCATCTGTTATAGTTTTGGAGAAAATTGTGGTCATTTCATTTTTGCGCGAATGTGTTCATATTCCTTTTATATTGCATTTGGCGCATGGTGACGATTATCTCGAGAGTGCAAAGTAGCCAAATGAAACTTTTACTAGATTTCCACTTACTTTATCAAATCTCATCTCCACCACACAGGACAAGTTTGCATCTGTTATAGTTTTGGAGAAAATTGTGGTCATTTCATTTTTGCGCGAATGTGTTCAGATTCCTTTTATATTGCATTTGGCACATGGGGATGATTATCTCGAGAGTGCAAAGTAGCCAAATGAAACTTTTACTGGATTTCCACTTACTTTATCAAATCTCATCTCCACCACACAGGACAAGTTTGCATCTGTTATAGTTTTGGAGAAAATTGTGGTCATTTCATTTTTGCGCGAATGTGTTCAGATTCCTTTTATATTGCATTTGGCACATGGTGACGATTATCTTGAGAGTGCAAAGTAGCCAAATGAAACTTTTACTGGATTTCCACTTACTTTATCAAATCTCATCTCCACCACACAGGACAAGTTTGCATCTGTTATAGTTTTGGAGAAAATTGTGGTCATTTCATTTTTGCGCGAATGTGTTCAGATTCCTTTTATATTGCATTTGGCACATGGTGACGATTATCTCGAGAGTGCAAAGTAGCCAAATGAAACTTTTACTGGATTTACACTTACTTTATCAAATCTCATCTCCACCACACAGGACAAGTTTGCATCTGTTATAGTTTTGGAGAAAATTGTGGTCATTTCATTTTTGCGCGAATGTGTTCAGATTCCTTTTATATTGCATTTGGCACATGGTGACGATTATCTCGAGAGTGCAAAGTAGCCAAATGAAACTTTTACTGGATTTCCACTTACTTTATCAAATCTCATCTCCACCACACAGGACAAGTTTGCATCTGTTATAGTTTTGGAGAAAATTGTGGTCATTTCATTTTTGCGCGAATGTGTTCAGATTCCTTTTATATTGCATTTGGCACATGGTGACGATTATCTCGAGAGTGCAAAGTAGCCAAATGAAACTTTTACTGGATTTCCACTTACTTTATCAAATCTCATCTCCACCACACAGGACAAGTTTGCATCTGTTATAGTTTTGGAGAAAATTGTGGTCATTTCATTTTTGCGCGAATGTGTTCAGATTCCTTTTATATTGCATTTGGCACATGGTGACGATTATCTCGAGAGTGCAAAGTAGCCAAATGAAACTTTTACTGGATTTCCACTTATTTTATCAAATCTCATCTCCACCACACAGGACAAGTTTGCATCTGTTATAGTTTTGGAGAAAATTGTGGTCATTTCATTTTTGCGCGAATGTGTTCAGATTCCTTTTATATTGCATTTGACACATGGTGACGATTATCTCGAGAGTGCAAAGTAGCCAAATGAAACTTTTACTGGATTTCCACTTACTTTATCAAATCTCATCTCCACCACACAGGACAAGTTTGCATGCGTTATAGTTTTGGAGAAAATTGTGATCATTTCATTTTTGCGCGAATGTGTTCAGATTCCTTTTATATTGCATTTGGCACATGGTGACGATTATCTCGAGAGTGCAAAGTAGCCAAATGAAACTTTTACTGGATTTCCACTTACTTTATCAAATCTCATCTCCACCACACAGGACAAGTTTGCATCTGTTATAGTTTTGGAGAAAATTGTGGTCATTTCATTTTTGCGCGAATGTGTTCAGATTCCTTTTATATTGCATTTGGCACATGGTGACGATTATCTCGAGAGTGCAAAGTAGCCAAATGAAACTTTTACTGGATTTCCACTTACTTTATCAAATCTCATCTCCACCACACAGGACAAGTTTGCATCTGTTATAGTTTTGGAGAAAATTGTGGTCATTTCATTTTCTTCAGCGCTCTATTGGGAGACCCAGACGATTGGGGTATAGCTACTGCCCTCCGGAGGCCACACAAAGCACTACACTAAAAAGTGCAAGGCCCCTCCCCTTCTGGCTATACCCCCCCGTGGTATCACGGGTTCTCCAGTTTTCAAGCTTTGTGCGAAGGAGGTCAGACATCCACGCATAGCTCCACAGATTTTAGTCAGCAGTAGCTGCTGACTATTTCGGATGGAAGAAAGAGGGCCCATATAGGGCCCCCAGCATGCTCCCTTCTCACCCGTGGATGGTGTTGTAAGGTTGAGGTACCTATTGCTGGTACAGGGGCTGGAGCCCCACATGCTGTTTTCCTTCCACATCCCCTTGTAGGGCTCTGTGGAAGTGGGATCCTGCCGGCCTCTAAGCTCTGACGCCGGGCTCCATCCACAGACCCATAGCACCTGATGGATATGGAGCAGGAGTACAATCAGGGACAAGGCCCTGCATCATACAGGTACTCTGTGTCCCCGGCAGGCACAGACACACTCCGGGCTGGCTGGGTGTTGTAGTGCGCCGGGGACCGTAACGTTGGAGTTAGTGTTCCTACAGTTTACTGGGGGACTTTGTGTTGTGGGAACGCAGCGCCGACCCCCACTGGACCGGGCGGCGCTGCTGTGACTTGTGGTGCGCCGGGGACACGCCGACCGCGCTTTTACGGCGGCGGCGTTTATAAATCCAGTCCCCGGCTTTTGCGGCCTAGCTCCGCTTCGTTCCCGCCCCCACCCTGTCAATCAGGGTAGGGGAGAGACGCTGTTTCGCAGCAGCGACGAGGGCTGGAGCCTGATTTACATGCTCCAGCCCTCTCACTAGGCACAGAGGGAAGCAGGCTTCCCGCTCTTAGTCAGGAACGCCCAGGGCCCGCCCCCCCTCCTCTCCCAGGACGCCGGCAGCCATTACATGCAGTCTGGCTAGAGGAAGGACGCAAGGCTCTGGGAGACCTGGACTAGGGGGCTTTTGGAGACCACACACCCGCTCTTAAGCGGGCGGTAAGCGGCATTTCAGCTGGCCCCTCTAGTGCCTCAGTGTGTATTGGTGTACTGTGTCACCAGATATATATATTTAGTTATTTCTTGCACTGTAAGGTCGCTTCCTGGCTGGATACCCCAGATCGCTCTGAGGAGGCAGCAACATGTCATCCACAAAACGCAAGGCTGCCAAGGCTAGGGCTGTGTACACTGCGTGTGCTGCATGTGGGGCTGCTCTACCAGCAGGTTCCAAAGACCCCCATTGTGTGCAATGCTCAGATCCGGTGCTGCTTCGCCAGCCGGAGTCCGGAGGGGTAGTGACCCAGGCTGAGACGCTTGTAAGTCCTGCCCCGGTGTCAGGGACAGACTTTGCAGTTTTTGCTGATGGAATGTCTGTGACTATGGCAAAAATCCTTGAAACTTTGCAATCCATGACTGGGGCTCAGTCTATGGACACGGCGAGGTCTCTGTCCTCTAATCCCCCTCAGTTGGAATTAGTCCAGACTGCAAGGGGGTCCCCGGCTTCCCAGGCTGAGTATTATGACTCAGATGATAGCCCCAGCCACCCTAAGCGAGCTCGCTGGGAAAGACCCTCAACGTCATCACACTGCTCAGGGTCTCAGCGCAATCAGTCGCCCTGTGATGCGTCTGAAGAGAGTGATCAGGAGTCTTATCCTGGAACCCCTCTCAATCTGGATACCCCGGATGGGGACGCCATGGTAAACGATCTTATCTCAGCCATCAATAGACTGTTGGATATTTCTCCCCCAGCCCCTTCTGCAGAGGAGGCAGCTGCAGAGCAGGAGAAGTTTCGTTTCCTCTATCCCAAGCGTAAATTGAGTGCTTTCTTGGATCACTCTGACTTCAGAGAATCAATCCAGAAACACGACGCTCATCCAGAAAGGCGTTTCTCTAAACGTTCTAAGGATACACGTTTTCCTTTCCCCCCTGATGTGGTCAAGCGCTGGACCCAGTGTCCAAAAGTAGACCCCCCGATTTCCAAACTTGCAGCTAGATCCATAGTTGCAGTGGAGGATGGCGCTTCACTTAAGGATGCCAATGACAGACAGATGGGCCTTTGGTTAAAATCTGTCTATGAAGCTATCGGCGCGTCGTTTGCTCCAGCATTCGCAGCCGTATGGGCACTCCAAGCTATTTCAGCTGGTTTAGCAAAAGTGGATGCTATCATACATCCAGCGGCGCCGCAAGTGGCGTCCCTTACCTCGCAGATGTCTGCGTTTGCGTCTTACGCTATCAATGCGGTCCTAGAATCTACCAGCCGCACCTCAATGGCGTCCGCCAATTCGGTAGTTTTGCGCAGAGCCTTGTGGTTAAAGGACTGGAAAGCAGATGCTGGTTCCAAAAAATGTTTAACCAGCTTGCCTTTATCTAGAGATAGACTGTTTGGCGAGCCATTGGCTGACATCATTAAACAGTCCAAGGGTAAAGACTCTTCCTTACCCCAGCCCAGATCAAGCAAACCTCAGCAGAAAAAATGGCAGCAGAGGTTTCAGTCCTTTCGAGGTTCGGGCAAGACACAATTCTCCTCGTCCAAAAAAGCAAATGGAGGAACCGCTTCCAAAGCGGCTACCTCATGACTTCCAGCCCCCCCCCTCCGCATCTCCGGTTGGGGGCAGGCTCTCCCGCTTTTCCAACATTTGGATGTCACAGGTCAAAGACCGGTGGGTGACAAACATTTTGTCTCGCGGGTACAGAATCGAGTTCAGTTCTCGTCCTCCAGCTCGGTTCTTCAGAACCTCCCCACATCCAGACCGAGCAGATGCCCTGCTGCAGGCGGTGGACTCCCTAAGAGCGGAAGGAGTAGTGGTTCCTGTACCGCCTCAGGAACAAGGGCGAGGGTTTTACTCCAATCTCTTTGTGGTTCCAAAAAAGGACGGCTCGTTCCGTCCTGTTCTGGATCTAAAGCTGCTCAACAAGCATGTGCACGCCAGACGGTTCCGGATGGAAACCCTCCGCTCTGTCGTTGCCTCAATGTCTCAAGGAGACTTCCTTGCCTCAATAGACATCAAAGATGCTTATCTCCACGTGCCAATTGCTACAGAACATCAACGTTTTCTACGTTTTGTGATAGGAAACGACCATCTTCAGTTCGTAGCTCTGCCATTCGGTCTGGCGACAGCCCCCCGGGTCTTCACCAAGGTCATGGCGGCGGTGGTAGCAGTCTTGCACTCTCAGGGACACTCGGTGATCCCTTACCTAGACGATCTACTTGTCAAGGCACCCTCTCAAGAGGCATGCCAACTCAGTCTACATGCTACGCTGGAGACTCTACAGACGTTCGGATGGATCATCAACTTTCCAAAGTCGAATCTGTCACCGTCACAGTCGCTAACGTATCTTGGCATGGAGTTTCATACTCGAGCAGCGAGAGTGAAGCTTCCGCTGAACAAGCAGCGGTCCCTACAGACAGGGGTGCAATCTCTCCTTCAAGGCCAGTCGCACCCCTTACGGCGCCTCATGCACTTCCTCGGGAAGATGGTGGCAGCCATGGAAGCAGTTCCCTTTGCGCAGTTTCATCTGCGCCCACTTCAATGGGACATTCTCCGCCAATGGGACGGGAAGTCAACGTCCCTGGACAGGAAAGTCTCTCTTTCCCAGACGGCCAAGGACTCTCTACAATGGTGGCTCCTTCCCACCTCATTGTCTCAGGGAAGATCCTTCCTGCCCCCATCCTGGGCAGTGGTCACGAAAGATGCGAGTCTGTCAGGGTGGGGAGCAGTGTTTCTCCACCACAGGGCCCAGGGGACGTGGACTCCGCAGGAGTCCACCCTTCAGATCAATGTTCTGGAAATCAGGGCAGTGTATCTTGCCCTACTGGCCTTCCAACAGTGGCTGGAAGGAAAGCAGATCCGAATCCAGTCGGACAACTCCACAGCGGTGGCATACATCAACCACCAAGGAGGGACGCGCAGTCGGCAAGCATTCCAAGAAGTCCGGCGCATTCTAATGTGGGTGGAGGACACAGCCTCCACCATATCCGCGGTTCACATCCCAGGCGTAGAAAATTGGGAAGCAGACTTCCTCAGTCGCCAGGGCATGGACGCAGGGGAGTGGTCCCTTCACCCGGACGTGTTTCAGGAAATCTGTCGCCGATGGGGAGTGCCGGACGTCGACCTAATGGCATCCCGGCACAACAACAAGGTCCCGGCATTCATGGCGAGGTCGCGCGATCAAAGAGCTCTGGCGGCAGACGCATTAGTTCAAGATTGGTCGCAGTTCCGGCTCCCATACGTCTTCCCACCTCTGGCACTCTTGCCCAGAGTGTTACGCAAGATCAGATCCGATTGCAGCCGCGTCATACTCGTCGCCCCAGACTGGCCGAGGAGATCGTGGTATCCGGATCTGTGGCATCTCACGGTCGGTCGACCGTGGTCACTGCCAGACCGACCAGACTTACTGTCCCAAGGGCCGTTTTTCCATCAGAATTCTGCGGTCCTGAACCTGACTGTGTGGCCATTGAGTCCTGGATCCTAGCGTCCGCAGGATTATCTCAAGGAGTCGTAGCCACAATGAGACAAGCTAGGAAGTCAACGTCTGCTAAGATCTACCACAGAACGTGGAAGATTTTCTTATCCTGGTGCTCTGCACAGAGAGTATCCCCTTGGCCATTTGCATTGCCCACCTTTCTTTCCTTCCTGCAATCGGGGTTGGAAAAGGGCTTGTCGCTCAGCTCCCTTAAAGGGCAAGTCTCGGCACTATCCGTGTTTTTTCAGAAGCGTCTAGCACGTCTTCCTAAGGTGCGCACGTTCCTGCAGGGGGTCTGTCATATTGTGCCCCCGTACAGGCGGCCGTTAGATCCATGGGATCTGAACAGGGTACTAGTTGCTCTCCAGAAGCCGCCTTTCGAGCCTCTGAAGGAAGTTTCCTTTTCTCGCCTGTCACAGAAAGTGGCGTTTCTGGTTGCGATCACATCGCTTCGGCGAGTGTCGGAGCTGGCAGCTCTGTCATCCAAGGCTCCCTTCCTGGTGTTCCACCAGGACAAGGTAGTGCTGCGCCCCATTCCGGAGTTTCTCCCTAAGGTCGTATCCTCGTTTCATCTTAATCAGGATATATCCTTGCCTTCCTTTTGTCCTCATCCGGTTCACCGGTATGAAAAGGACTTACGTTTGCTAGATCTGGTGAGAGCACTCAGAATCTACATTTCACGCACGGCGCCCATGCGCCGTTCCGATGCACTTTTTGTCCTTGTCGCTGGTCCGCGCAAGGGGTTGCAGGCTTCTAAAGCCACCCTGGCTCGATGGATCAAAGAACCAATTCTAGAGGCCTACCGTTCTGCGGGGCTTCCGGTTCCTTCAGGGCTAAAAGCCCACTCAACCAGAGCCGTGGGTGCGTCCTGGGCATTACGACACCAGGCTTCGGCTCAACAAGTGTGCCAGGCAGCTACCTGGTCGAGTCTGCACACTTTCACCAAGCATTATCAGGTGCATACCTATGCTTCGGCGGATGCCAGCTTAGGTAGAAGAGTCCTGCAGGCGGCAGTGACACCCCCGTAGGGGAGGGCTGTTTTGCAGCTCTAACATGAGGTATCTCTTTACCCACCCAGGGACAGCTTTTGGACGTCCCAATCGTCTGGGTCTCCCAATAGAGCGCTGAAGAAGAAGGGAATTTTGTTACTTACCGTAAATTCCTTTTCTTCTAGCTCTTATTGGGAGACCCAGCACCCGCCCTGTTGTCCTTCGGGATTTTTTTGTTGTTTGCGGGTACACATGTTGTTCATGTTGAACGGTTTTTCAGTTCTCCGACGTTATTCGGAGTTAATTTGTTTAAACCAGTTATTGGCTTCCTCCTTCTTGCTTTGGCACTAAAACTGGAGAACCCGTGATACCACGGGGGGGTATAGCCAGAAGGGGAGGGGCCTTGCACTTTTTAGTGTAGTGCTTTGTGTGGCCTCCGGAGGGCAGTAGCTATACCCCAATCGTCTGGGTCTCCCAATAAGAGCTAGAAGAAAAGGAATTTACGGTAAGTAACAAAATTCCCTTCTTTGCGCGAATGTGTTCAGATTGCTTTTATATTGCATTTGGCACATGGTGACGATTATCTCGAGAGTGCAAAGTAGCCAAATGAAACTTTTACTGGATTTCCACTTACTTTATCAAATCTCATCTCCACCACACAGGACAAGTTTGCATCTGTTATAATTTTGGAGAAAATTGTGGTCATTTCATTTTTGCGCGAATGTGTTCAGATTCCTTTTATATTGCATTTGGCACATGGTGACGATTATCTCGAGAGTGCAAAGTAGCCAAATGAAACTTTTACTGGATTTCCACTTACTTTATCAAATCTCATCTTCACCACACAGGACAAGTTTGCATCTGTTATAGTTTTGGAGAAAATTGTGGTCATTTCATTTTTGCGCGAATGTGTTCAGATTCCTTTTATATTGCATTTGGCACATGGTGACGATTATCTCGAGAGTGCAAAGTAGCCAAATGAAACTTTTACTGGATTTCCACTTACTTTATCAAATCTCATCTCCACCACACAGGACAAGTTTGCATCTGTTATAGTTTTGGAGAAAATTGTGGTCATTTCATTTTTGCGCGAATGTGTTCAGATTCCTTTTATATTGCATTTGGCACATGGTGACGGTTATCTCAAGAGTGCAAAGTAGCCAAATGAAACTTTTACTGGAATTCCACTTACTTTATCAAATCTCATCTCCACCACACAGGACAAGTTTGCATCTGTTATAGTTTTGGAGAAAATTGTGGTCATTTCATTTTTGCGCGAATGTGTTCAGATTCCTTTTATATTGCATTTGGCACATGGTGACGATTATCTCGAGAGTGCAAAGTAGCCAAATGAAACTTTTACTGGATTTCCACTTACTTTATCAAATCTCATCTCCACCACACAGGACAAGTTTGCATCTGTTATAGTTTTGGAGAAAATTGTGGTCATTTCATTTTTGCGCGAATGTGTTCAGATTCCTTTTATATTGCATTTGGCACATGGTGACGATTATCTCGAGAGTGCAAAGTAGCCAAAAGAAACTTTTACTGGATTTCCACTTACTTTATCAAATCTCATCTCCACCACACAGGACAAGTTTCCATTTGTTATAGTTTTGGAGAAAATTGTGGTCATTTCATTTTTGCGCGAATGTGTTCAGATTCCTTTTATATTGCATTTGGCACATGGTGACGATTATCTCGAGAGTGCAAAGTAGCCAAATGAAACTTTTACTGGATTTCCACTTACTTTATCAAATCTCATCTCCACCACACAGGACGTTTGCATCTGTTATAGTTTTGGAGAAAATTGTGGTCATTTCATTTTTGCGCGAATGTGTTCAGATTCCTTTTATATTGCATTTGGCACATGGGGATGATTATCTCGAGAGTGCAAAGTAGCCAAATGAAACTTTTACTGGATTTCCACTTACTTTATCAAATCTCATCTCCACCACACAGGACAAGTTTGCATCTGTTATAGTTTTGGAGAAAATTGTGGTCATTTCATTTTTGCGCGAATGTGTTCAGATTCCTTTTATATTGCATTTGGCACATGGTGACGATTATCTCGAGAGTGCAAAGTAGCCAAATGAAACTTTTACTGGATTTCCACTTACTTTATCAAATCTCATCTCCACCACACAGGACAAGTTTGCATCTGTTATAGTTTTGGAGAAAATTGTGGTCATTTCATTTTTGCGCGAATGTGTTCAGATTCCTTTTATATTGCATTTGGCACATGGTGACGATTATCTCGAGAGTGCAAAGTAGCCAAATGAAACTTTTACTGGATTTCCACTTACTTTATCAAATCTCATCTCCACCACACAGGACAAGTTTGCATCTGTTATAGTTTTGGAGAAAATTGTGGTCATTTCATTTTTGCGCGAATGTGTTCAGATTCCTTTTATATTGCATTTGGCACATGGTGACGATTATCTCGAGAGTGCAAAGTAGCCAAATGAAACTTTTACTGGATTTCCACTTACTTTATCAAATCTCATCTCCACCACACAGGACAAGTTTGCATCTGTTATAGTTTTGGAGAAAATTGTGGTCATTTCATTTTTGCGCGAATGTGTTCAGATTCCTTTTATATTGCATTTGGCACATGGTGACGATTATCTCGAGAGTGCAAAGTAGCCAAATGAAACTTTTACTGGATTTCCACTTACTTTATCAAATCTCATCTCCACCACACAGGACAAGTTTGCATCTGTTATAGTTTTGGAGAAAATTGTGGTCATTTCATTTTTGCGCGAATGTGTTCAGATTCCTTTTATATTGCATTTGGCACATGGTGACGATTATCTCGAGAGTGCAAAGTAGCCAAATGAAACTTTTACTGGATTTCCACTTATTTTATCAAATCTCATCTCCACCACACAGGACAAGTTTGCATCTGTTATAGTTTTGGAGAAAATTGTGGTCATTTCATTTTTGCGCGAATGTGTTCAGATTCCTTTTATATTGCATTTGACACATGGTGACGATTATCTCGAGAGTGCAAAGTAGCCAAATGAAACTTTTACTGGATTTCCACTTACTTTATCAAATCTCATCTCCACCACACAGGACAAGTTTGCATGCGTTATAGTTTTGGAGAAAATTGTGGTCATTTCATTTTTGCGCGAATGTGTTCAGATTCCTTTTATATTGCATTTGGCACATGGTGACGATTATCTCGAGAGTGCAAAGTAGCCAAATGAAACTTTTACTGGATTTCCACTTACTTTATCAAATCTCATCTCCACCACACAGGACAAGTTTGCATCTGTTATAGTTTTGGAGAAAATTGTGGTCATTTCATTTTTGCGCGAATGTGTTCAGATTCCTTTTATATTGCATTTGGCACATGGTGACGATTATCTCGAGAGTGCAAAGTAGCCAAATGAAACTTTTACTGGATTTCCACTTACTTTAGCAAATCTCATCTCCACCACACAGGACAAATTTGCATCTGTTATAGTTTTGGAGAAAATTGTGGTCATTTCATTTTTGCGCGAATGTGTTCAGATTCCTCCTATATTGCATTTGGAACATGGTGACGATTATCTCGAGAGTGCAAAGTAGCCAAATGAAACTTTTACTGGATTTCCACTTACTTTATCAAATCTCATCTCCACCACACAGGACAAGTTTGCATCTGTTATAGTTTTGGAGAAAATTGTGGTCATTTCATTTTTGCGCGAATGTGTTCAGATTCCTTTTATATTGCATTTGGCACATGGTGACGATTATCTCGAGAGTGCAAAGTAGCCAAATGAAACTTTTACTGGATTTCCACTTACTTTATCAAATCTCATCTCCACCACACAGGACAAGTTTGCATCTGTTATAGTTTTGGAGAAAATTGTGGTCATTTCATTTTTGCGCGAATGTGTTCAGATTCCTCCTATATTGCATTTGGCACATGGTGACGATTATCTCGAGAGTGCAAAGTAGCCAAATGAAACTTTTACTGGATTTCCACTTACTTTATCAAATCTCATCTCCACCACACAGGACAAGTTTGCATCTGTTATAGTTTTGGAGAAAATTGTGGTCATTTAATTTTTGCGCGAATGTGTTCAGATTCCTTTTATATTGCATTTGGGACATGGTGACGATTATCTCGAGAGTGCAAAGTAGCCAAATGAAACTTTTACTGGATTTCCACTTACTTTATCAAATCTCATCTCCACCACACAGGACAAGTTTGCATCTGTTATAGTTTTGGAGAAAATTGTGGTCATTTCATTTTTGCGCGAATGTGTTCAGATTCCTTTTATATTGCATTTGGCACATGGTGACGATTATCTCGAGAGTGCAAAGTAGCCAAATGAAACTTTTACAGGATTTCCACTTACTTTATCAAATCTCATCTCCACCACACAGGACAAGTTTGCATCTGTTATAGTTTTGGAGAAAATTGTGGTCATTTCATTTTTGCGCGAATGTGTTCAGATTCCTCCTATATTGCATTTGGCACATGGTGACGATTATCTCGAGAGTGCAAAGTAGCCAAATGAAACTTTTACTGGATTTCCACTTACTTTATCAAATCTCATCTCCACCACACAGGACAAGTTTGCATCTGTTATAGTTTTGGAGAAAATTGTGGTCATTTCATTTTTGCGCGAATGTGTTCAGATTCCTTTTATATTGCATTTGGCACATGGTGACGATTATCTCGAGAGTGCAAAGTAGCCAAATGAAACTTTTACTGGATTTCCACTTACTTTATCAAATCTCATCTCCACCACACAGGACAAGTTTGCATCTGTTATAGTTTTGGAGAAAATTGTGGTCATTTCATTTTTGCGCGAATGTGTTCAGATTCCTTTTATATTGCATTTGGCACATGGTGACGATTATCTCGAGAGTGCAAAGTAGCCAAATGAAACTTTTACTGGATTTCCACTTACTTTATCAAATCTCATCTCCACCACACAGGACAAGTTTGCATCTGTTATAGTTTTGGAGAAAATTGTGGTCATTTCATTTTTGCGCGAATGTGTTCAGATTCCTCCTATATTGCATTTGGCACACGGTGACGATTATCTCGAGAGTGCAAAGTAGCCAAATGAAACTTTTACTGGATTTCCACTTACTTTATCAAATCTCATCTCCACCACACAGGACAAGTTTGCATCTGTTATAGTTTTGGAGAATTTTGTGGTCATTTCATTTTTGCGCGAATGTGTTCAGATTCCTCCTATATTGCATTTGGCACATGGTGACGATTATCTCGAGAGTGCAAAGTAGCCAAATGAAACTTTTACTGGATTTCCACTTACTTTTTCAAATCTCATCTCCACCACACAGGACAAGTTTGCATCTGTTATAGTTTTGGAGAAAATTGTGGTCATTTCATTTTTGCGCGAATGTGTTCAGATTCCTTTTATATTGCATTTGGCACATGGTGACGATTATCTCGAGAGTGCAAAATAGCCAAATGAAACTTTTACTGGATTTCCACTTACTTTATCAAATCTCATCTCCACCACACAGGACAAGTTTGCATCTGTTATAGTTTTGGAGAAAATTGTGGTAATTTCATTTTTGTGCGAATGTGTTCAGATTCCTTTTATATTGCATTTGGCACATGGTGACGATTATCTCGAGAGTGCAAAGTAGACAAATGAAACTTTTACTGGATTTCCACTTACTTTATCAAATCTCATCTCCACCACACAGGACAAGTTTGCATCTGTTATAGTTTTGAAGAAAATTGTGGTCATTTCATTTTTGCGCGAATGTGTTCAGATTCCTTTTATATTGCATTTGGCACATGGTGACGATTATCTCGAGAGTGCAAAGTAGCCAAATGAAACTTTTACTGGATTTCCACTTACTTTATCAAATCTTATCTCCACCACACAGGACAAGTTTTCATCTGTTATAGTTTTGGAGAAAATTGTGGTCATTTCATTTTTGCGCGAATGTGTTCAGATTCCTCCTATATTGCATTTGGCACACGGTGACGATTATCTCGAGAGTGCAAAGTAGCCAAATGAAACTTTTACTGGATTTCCACTTACTTTATCAAATCTCATCTCCACCACACAGGACAAGTTTGCATCTGTTATAGTTTTGGAGAAAATTGTGGTAATTTCATTTTTGTGCGAATGTGTTCAGATTCCTTTTATATTGCATTTGGCACATGGTGATGATTATCTCGAGAGTGCAAAGTAGCCAAATGAAACTTTTACTGGATTTCCACTTACTTTATCAAATCTCATCTCCACCACACAGGACAAGTTTGCATCTGTTATAGTTTTGGAGAAAATTGTGGTCATTTCATTTTTGCGCGAATGTGTTCAGATTCCTTTTATATTGCATTTGGCACATGGTGACGATTATCTCGATTGTGCAAAGTAGCCAAATGAAACTTTTACTGGATTTCCACTTACTTTATCAAATCTCATCTCCACCACACAGGACAAGTTTGCATCTGTTATAGTTTTGGAGAAAATTGTGGTCATTTCATTTTTGCGCGAATGTGTTCAGATTCCTTTTATATTGCATTTGGCACATGGTGACGATTATCTCGAGAGTGCAAAAGAGCCAAATGAAACTTTTACTGGATTTCCACTTACTTTATCAAATCTCATCTCCACCACACAGGACAAGTTTGCATCTGTTATAGTTTTGGAGAAAATTGTGGTCATTTCATTTTTGCGCGAATGTGTTCAGATTCCTTTTATATTGCATTTGGCACATGGTGACGATTATCTCGAGAGTGCAAAGTAGCCAAATGAAACTTTTACTGGATTTCCACTTACTTTATCAAATCTCATCTCCACCACACAGGACAAGTTTGCATCTGTTATAGTTTTGGAGAAAATTGTGGTCATTTCATTTTTGCGCGAATGTGTTCAGATTCCTTTTATATTGCATTTGGCACATGGTGACGATTATCTCGAGAGTGCAAAGTAGCCAAATGAAACTTTTACTGGATTTCCACTTACTTTATCAAATCTCATCTCCACCACACAGGACAAGTTTGCATCTGTTATAGTTTTGGAGAAAATTGTGGTCATTTCATTTTTGCGCGAATGTGTTCAGATTCCTCCTATATTGCATTTGGCACATGGTGACGATTATCTCGATTGTGCAAAGTAGCCAAATGAAACTTTTACTGGATTTCCACTTACTTTATCAAATCTCATCACCACACAGGACAAGTTTGCATCTGTTATAGTTTTGGAGAAAATTGTGGTCATTTCATTTTTGCGCGAATGTGTTCAGATTCCTTTTATATTGCATTTGGCACATGGTGACGATTATCTCGAGAGTGCAAAGTAGCCAAATGAAACTTTTACTGGATTTCCACTTACTTTATCAAATCTCATCTCCACCACACAGGACAAGTTTGCATCTGTTATAGTTTTGGAGAAAATTGTGGTCATTTCATTTTTGCGCGAATGTGTTCAGATTCCTTTTATATTGCATTTGGCACATGGTGACGATTATCTCGAGAGTGCAAAGTAGCCAAATGAAACTTTTACTGGATTTCCACTTACTTTATCAAATCTCATCTCCACCACACAGGACAAGTTTGCATCTGTTATAGTTTTGGAGAAAATTGTGGTCATTTCATTTTTGCGCGAATGTGTTCAGATTCCTCCTATATTGCATTTGGCACATGGTGACGATTATCTCGATTGTGCAAAGTAGCCAAATGAAACTTTTACTGGATTTCCACTTACTTTATCAAATCTCATCACCACACAGGACAAGTTTGCATCTGTTATAGTTTTGGAGAAAATTGTGGTCATTTCATTTTTGCGCGAATGTGTTCAGATTCCTTTTATATTGCATTTGGCACATGGTGACGATTATCTCGAGAGTGCAAAAGAGCCAAATGAAACTTTTACTGGATTTCCACTTACTTTATCAAATCTCATTTCCACCACACAGGACAAGTTTGCATCTGTTATAGTTTTGGAGAAAATTGTGGTCATTTCATTTTTGCGCGAATGTGTTCAGATTCCTTTTATATTGCATTTGGCACATGGTGACGATTATCTCGAGAGTGCAAAGTAGCCAAATGAAACTTTTACTGGATTTCCACTTACTTTATCAAATCTCATCTCCACCACACAGGACAAGTTTGCATCTGTTATAGTTTTGGAGAAAATTGTGGTCATTTCATTTTTGCGCGAATGTGTTCAGATTCCTTTTATATTGCATTTGGCACATGGTGACGATTATCTCGAGAGTGCAAAGTAGCCAAATTAAACTTTTACTGGATTTCCACTTACTTTATCAAATCTCATCTCCACCACACAGGACAAGTTTGCATCTGTTATAGTTTTGGAGAAAATTGTGGTCATTTCATTTTTGCGCGAATGTGTTCAGATTCCTCCTATATTGCATTTGGCACATGGTGACGATTATCTCGAGAGTGCAAAGTAGCCAAATGAAACTTTTACTGGATTTCCACTTACTTTATCAAATCTCATCTCTACCACACAGGACAAGTTTGCATCTGTCATAGTTTTGGAGAAAATTGTGGTCATTTCATTTTTGCGCGAATGTGTTCAGATTCCTTTTATATTGCATTTGGCACATGGTGACGATTATCTCGATTGTGCAAAGTAGCCAAATGAAACTTTTACTGGATTTCCACTTACTTTATCAAATCTCATCTCCACCACACAGGACAAGTTTGCATCTGTTATAGTTTTGGAGAAAATTGTGGTCATTTCATTTTTGCGCGAATGTGTTCAGATTCCTTTTATATTGCATTTGGCACATGGTGACGATTATCTCGAGAGTGCAAAAGAGCCAAATGAAACTTTTACTGGATTTCCACTTACTTTATCAAATCTCATCTCCACCACACAGGACAAGTTTGCATCTGTTATAGTTTTGGAGAAAATTGTGGTCATTCCATTTTTGCGCGAATGTGTTCAGATTCCTTTTATATTGCATTTGGCACATGGTGACGATTATCTCGAGAGTGCAAAGTAGCCAAATGAAACTTTTACTGGATTTCCACTTACTTTATCAAATCTCATCTCCACCACACAGGACAAGTTTGCATCTGTTATAGTTTTGGAGAAAATTGTGGTCATTTCATTTTTGCGCGAATGTGTTCAGATTCCTTTTATATTGCATTTGGCACATGGTGACGATTATCTCGAGAGTGCAAAGTAGCCAAATGAAACTTTTACTGGATTTCCACTTACTTTATCAAATCTCCTCTCCACCACACAGGACAAGTTTGCATCTGTTATAGTTTTGGAGAAAATTGTGGTCATTTCATTTTTACGCAAATGTGTTCAGATTCCTTTTATATTGAATTTGGCACATGGTGACGATTATCTCGAGAGTGCAAAGTAGCCAAATGAAACTTTTACTGGATTTCCACTTACTTTATCAAATCTCATCTCCACCACACAGGACAAGTTTGCATCTGTTATAGTTTTGGAGAAAATTGTGGTCATTTCATTTTTGCGCGAATGTGTTCAGATTCCTCCTATATTGCATTTGGCACATGGTGACGATTATCTCGAGAGTGCAAAGTAGCCAAATGAAACTTTTACTGGATTTCCACTTACTTTATCAAATCTCATATACACCACACAGGACAAGTTTGCATCTGTTATAGTTTTGGAGAAAATTGTGGTCATTTCATTTTTGCGCGAATGTGTTCAGATTCCTTTTATTTTGCATTTGGCACATGGTGACGATTATCTCGAGAGTGCAAAGTAGCCAAATGAAACTTTTACTGGATTTCCACTTACTTTATCAAATCTCATCTCCACCACACAGGACAAGTTTGCATCTGTTATAGTTTTGGAGAAAATTGTGGTCATTTCATTTTTGCGCGAATGTGTTCAGATTCCTTTTATATTGCATTTGGCACATGGTGACGATTATCTCGAGAGTGCAAAGTAGCCAAATGAAACTTTTACTGGATTTCCACTTACTTTATCAAATCTCATCTCCACCACACAGGACAAGTTTGCATCTGTTATAGTTTTGGAGAAAATTGTGGTCATTTCATTTTTGCGCGAATGTGTTCAGATTCCTTTTATATTGCATTTGGCACATGGTGACGATTATCTCGAGAGTGCAAAGTAGCCAAATGAAACTTTTACTGGATTTCCACTTACTTTATCAAATCTCATCTCCACCACACAGGACAAGTTTGCATCTGTTATAGTTTTGGAGAAAATTGTGGTCATTTCATTTTTGTGCGAATGTGTTCAGATTCCTCCTATATTGCATTTGGCACATGGTGACGATTATCTCGATTGTGCAAAGTAGCCAAATGAAACTTTTACTGGATTTCCACTTACTTTATCAAATCTCATCACCACACAGGACAAGTTTGCATCTGTTATAGTTTTGGAGAAAATTGTGGTCATTTCATTTTTGCGCGAATGTGTTCAGATTCCTTTTATATTGCATTTGGCACATGGTGACGATTATCTCGAGAGTGCAAAGTAGCCAAATGAAACTTTTACTGGATTTCCACTTACTTTATCAAATCTCATCTCCACCACACAGGACAAGTTTGCATCTGTTATAGTTTTGGAGAAAATTGTGGTCATTTCATTTTTGCGCGAATGTGTTCAGATTCCTTTTATATTGCATTTGGCACATGGTGACGATTATCTCGAGAGTGCAAAGTAGCCAAATGAAACTTTTACTGGATTTCCACTTACTTTATCAAATCTCATCTCCACCACACAGGACAAGTTTGCATCTGTTATAGTTTTGGAGAAAATTGTGGTCATTTCATTTTTGCGCGAATGTGTTCAGATTCCTCCTATATTGCATTTGGCACATGGTGACGATTATCTCTATTGTGCAAAGTAGCCAAATGAAACTTTTACTGGATTTCCACTTACTTTATCAAATCTCATCACCACACAGGACAAGTTTGCATCTGTTATAGTTTTGGAGAAAATTGTGGTCATTTCATTTTTGCGCGAATGTGTTCAGATTCCTTTTATATTGCATTTGGCACATGGTGACGATTATCTCGAGAGTGCAAAAGAGCCAAATGAAACTTTTACTGGATTTCCACTTACTTTATTAAATCTCATTTCCACCACACAGGACAAGTTTGCATCTGTTATAGTTTTGGAGAAAATTGTGGTCATTTCATTTTTGCGCGAATGTGTTCAGATTCCTTTTATATTGCATTTGGCACATGGTGACGATTATCTCGAGAGTGCAAAGTAGCCAAATGAAACTTTTACTGGATTTCCACTTACTTTATCAAATCTCATCTCCACCACACAGGACAAGTTTGCATCTGTTATAGTTTTGGAGAAAATTGTGGTCATTTCATTTTTGCGCGAATGTGTTCAGATTCCTCCTATATTGCATTTGGCACATGGTGACGATTATCTCGAGAGTGCAAAGTAGCCAAATGAAACTTTTACTGGATTTCCACTTACTTTATCAAATCTCATCTCTACCACACAGGACAAGTTTGCATCTGTCATAGTTTTGGAGAAAATTGTGGTCATTTCATTTTTGCGCGAATGTGTTCAGATTCCTTTTATATTGCATTTGGCACATGGTGACGATTATCTCGATTGTGCAAAGTAGCCAAATGAAACTTTTACTGGATTTCCACTTACTTTATCAAATCTCATCTCCACCACACAGGACAAGTTATAGTTATAGTTATGTTATAGTTTTGGAGAAAATTGTGGTCATTTCATTTTTGCGCGAATGTGTTCAGATTCCTTTTATATTGCATTTGGCACATGGTGACGATTATCTCGAGAGTGCAAAGAGCCAAATGAAACTTTTACTGGATTTCCACTTACTTTATCAAATCTCATCTCCACCACACAGGACAAGTTTGCATCTGTTATAGTTTTGGAGAAAATTGTGGTCATTTCATTTTTGCGCGAATGTGTTCAGATTCCTCCTATATTGCATTTGGCACATGGTGACGATTATCTCGATTGTGCAAAGTAGCCAAATGAAACTTTTACTGGATTTCCACTTACTTTATCAAATCTCATCACCACACAGGACAAGTTTGCATCTGTTATAGTTTTGGAGAAAATTGTGGTCATTTCATTTTTGCGCGAATGTGTTCAGATTCCTTTTATATTGCATTTGGCACATGGTGACGATTATCTCGAGAGTGCAAAGTAGCCAAATGAAACTTTTACTGGATTTCCACTTACTTTATCAAATCTCATCTCCACCACACAGGACAAGTTTGCATCTGTTATAGTTTTGGAGAAAATTGTGGTCATTTCATTTTTACGCAAATGTGTTCAGATTCCTTTTATATTGAATTTGGCACATGGTGACGATTATCTCGAGAGTGCAAAGTAGCCAAATGAAACTTTTACTGGATTTCCACTTACTTTATCAAATCTCATCTCCACCACAAAGGACAAGTTTGCATCTGTTATAGTTTTGGAGAAAATTGTGGTCATTTCATATTTGCGCGAATGTGTTCAGATTCCTCCTATATTGCATTTGGCACATGGTGACGATTATCTCGAGAGTGCAAAGTAGCCAAATGAAACTTTTACTGGATTTCCACTTACTTTATCAAATCTCATATACACCACACAGGACAAGTTTGCATCTGTTATAGTTTTGGAGAAAATTGTGGTCATTTCATTTTTGCGCGAATGTGTTCAGATTCCTTTTATTTTGCATTTGGCACATGGTGACGATTATCTCGAGAGTGCAAAGTAGCCAAATGAAACTTTTACTGGATTTCCACTTACTTTATCAAATCTCATCTCCACCACACAGGACAAGTTTGCATCTGTTATAGTTTTGGAGAAAATTGTGGTCATTTCATTTTTGCGCGAATGTGTTCAGATTCCTTTTATATTGCATTTGGCACATGGTGACGATTATCTCGAGAGTGCAAAGTAGCCAAATGAAACTTTTACTGGATTTCCACTTACTTTATCAAATCTCATCTCCACCACACAGGAGAAGTTTGCATCTGTTATAGTTTTGGAGAAAATTGTGGTCATTTCATTTTTGCGCGAATGTGTTCAGATTCCTTTTATATTGCATTTGGCACATGGTGACGATTATCTCGAGAGTGCAAAGTAGCCAAATGAAACTTTTACTGGATTTCCACTTACTTTATCAAATCTCATCTCCACCACACAGGAGAAGTTTGCATCTGTTATAGTTTTGGAGAAAATTGTGGTCATTTCATTTTTGCGCTAATGTGTTCAGATTCCTTTTATATTGCATTTGGCACATGGTGACGATTATCTCGAGAGTGCAAAGTAGCCAAGTGAAACTTTTACTGGATTTCCACTTACTTTATCAAATCTCATCTCCACCACACAGGACAAGTTTGCATCTGTTATAGTTTTGGAGAAAATTGTGGTCATTTCATTTTTGCGCGAATGTGTTCAGATTCCTTTTATATTGCATTTGGCACATGGTGACGATTATCTCGAGAGTGCAAAGTAGCCAAATGAAACTTTTACTGGATTTCCACTTTATCAAATCTCATCTCCACCACACAGGACAAGTTTGCATCTGTTATAGTTTTGGAGAAAATTGTGGTCATTTCATTTTTGCGCGAATGTGTTCAGATTCCTTTTATATTGCATTTGGCACATGGTGACGATTATCTCGATTGTGCAAAGTAGCCAAATGAAACTTTTACTGGATTTCTACTTACTTTATCAAATCTCATCTCCACCACACAGGACAAGTTTGCATCTGTTATAGTTTTGGAGAAAATTGTGGTCATTTCATTTTTGCGCGAATGTGTTCAGATTCCTTTTATATTGCATTTGGCACATGGTGACGATTATCTCGAGAGTGCAAAAGAGCCAAATGAAACTTTTACTGGATTTCCACTTACTTTATCAAATCTCATCTCCACCACACAGGACAAGTTTGCATCTGTTATAGTTTTGGAGAAAATTGTGGTCATTTCATTTTTGCGCGAATGTGTTCAGATTCCTTTTATATTGCATTTGGCACATGGTGACGATTATCTCGAGAGTGCAAAGTAGCCAAATGAAACTTTTACTGGATTTCCACTTACTTTATCAAATCTCATCTCCACCACACAGGATAAGTTTGCATCTGTTATAGTTTTGGAGAAAATTGTGGTCATTTCATTTTTGCGCGAATGTGTTCAGATTCCTTTTATATTGCATTTGGCACATGGTGACGATTATCTCGAGACTGCAAAGTAGCCAAATGAAACTTTTACTGGATTTCCACTTACTTTATCAAATCTCATCTCCACCACACAGGACAAGTTTGCATCTGTTATAGTTTTGGAGAAAATTGTGGTCATTTCATTTTTGCGCGAATGTGTTCAGATTCCTTTTATATTGCATTTGGCACATGGTGACGATTATCTCGAGAGTGCAAAGTAGCCAAATGAAACTTTTACTGGATTTCCACTTACTTTATCAAATCTCATCTCCACCACACAGGACAAGTTTGCAACTGTTATAGTTTTGGAGAAAATTGTGGTCATTTCATTTTTGCGCGAATGTGTTCAGATTCCTTTTATATTGCATTTGGCACATGGTGACGATTATCTCGATTGTGCAAAGTAGCCAAATGAAACTTTTACTGGATTTCCACTTACTTTATCAAATCTCATCTCCACCACACAGGACAAGTTTGCATCTGTTATAGTTTTGGAGAAAATTGTGGTCATTTCATTTTTGGGCGAATGTGTTCAGATTCCTTTTATATTGCATTTGGCACATGGTGACGATTATCTCGAGAGTGCAAAAGAGCCAAATGAAACTTTTACTGGATTTCCACTTACTTTATCAAATCTCATCTCCACCACACAGGACAAGTTTGCATCTGTTATAGTTTTGGAGAAAATTGTGGTCATTTCATTTTTGCGCGAATGTGTTCAGATTCCTTTTATATTGCATTTGGCACATGGTGACGATTATCTCGAGAGTGCAAAGTAGCCAAATGAAACTTTTACTGGATTTCCACTTACTTTATCAAATCTCATCTCCACCACACAGGACAAGTTTGCATCTGTTATAGTTTTGGAGAAAATTGTGGTCATTTCATTTTTGCGCGAATGTGTTCAGATTCCTTTTATATTGCATTTGGCACATGGTGACGATTATCTCGAGAGTGCAAAGTAGCCAAATGAAACTTTTACTGGATTTCCACTTACTTTATCAAATCTCATCTCCACCACACAGGACAAGTTTGCATCTGTTATAGTTTTGGAGAAAATTGTGGTCATTTCATTTTTGCGCGAATGTGTTCAGATTCCTCCTATATTGCATTTGGCACATGGTGACGATTATCTCGAGAGTGCAAAGTAGCCAAATAAAACTTTTACTGGATTTCCACTTACTTTATCAAATCTCATCTCCACCACACAGGACAAGTTTGCATCTGTTATAGTTTTGGAGAAAATTGTGGTCATTTCATTTTTGCGCGAATGTGTTCAGATTCCTCCTATATTGCATTTGGCACATGGTGACGATTATCTCGAGAGTGCAAAGTAGCCAAATGAAACTTTTACTGGATTTCCACTTACTTTATCAAATCTCATCTCCACCACACAGGACAAGTTTGCATCTGTTATAGTTTTGGAGAAAATTGTGGTCATTTCATTTTTGCGCGAATGTGTTCAGATTCCTTTTATATTGCATTTGGCACATGGTGACGATTATCTCGATTGTGCAAAGTAGCCAAATGAAACTTTTACTGGATTTCCACTTACTTTATCAAATCTCATCTCCACCACACAGGACAAGTTTGCATCTGTTATAGTTTTGGAGAAAATTGTGGTCATTTCATTTTTGCGCGAATGTGTTCAGATTCCTTTTATATTGCATTTGGCACATGGTGACGATTATCTCGAGAGTGCAAAAGAGCCAAATGAAACTTTTACTGGATTTCCACTTACTTTATCAAATCTCATCTCCACCACACAGGACAAGTTTGCATCTGTTATAGTTTTGGAGAAAATTGTGGTCATTTCATTTTTGCGCGAATGTGTTCAGATTCCTTTTATATTGCATTTGGCACATGGTGACGATTATCTCGAGAGTGCAAAGTAGCCAAATGAAACTTTTACTGGATTTCCACTTACTTCATCAAATCTCATCTCCACCACACAGGACAAGTTTGCATCTGTTATAGTTTTGGAGAAAATTGTGGTCATTTCATTTTTGCGCGAATGTGTTCAGATTCCTTTTATATTGCATTTGGCACATGGTGACGATTATCTCGAGAGTGCAAAGTAGCCAAATGAAACTTTTACTGGATTTCCACTTACTTTATCAAATCTCATCTCCACCACACAGGACAAGTTTGCATCTGTTATAGTTTTGGAGAAAATTGTTTTCATTTCATTTTTACGCGAATGTGTTCAGATTCCTTTTATATTGCATTTGGCACATGGTGACGATTATCTCGAGAGTGCAAAGTAGCCAAATGAAACTTTTACTGGATTTCCACTTACTTTATCAAATCTCATCTCCACCACACAGGACAAGTTTGCATCTGTTATAGTTTTGGAGAAAATTGTGGTCATTTCATTTTTGCGCGAATGTGTTCAGATTCCTTTTATATTGCATTTGGCACATGGTGACGATTATCTCGAGAGTGCAAAGTAGCCAAATGAAACTTTTACTGGATTTCCACTTACTTTATCAAATCTCATCTCCACCACACAGGACAAGTTTGCATCTGTTATAGTTTTGGAGAAAATTGTGGTAATTTCATTTTTGCGCGAATGTGTTCAGATTCCTTTTATATTGCATTTGGCACATGGTGACGATTATCTCGAGAGTGCAAAGTAGCCAAATGAAACTTTTACTGGATTTCCACTTACTTTATCAAATCTCATCTCCACCACACAGGACAAGTTTGCATCTGTTATAGTTTTGGAGAAAATTGTGGTCATTTCATTTTTGCGCGAATGTGTTCAGATTCCTTTTATATTGCATTTGGCACATGGTGACGATTATCTCGAGAGTGCAAAGTAGCCAAATGAAACTTTTACTGGATTTCCACTTACTTTATCAAATCTCATCTCCACCACACAGGACAAGTTTGCATCTGTTATAGTTTTGGAGAAAATTGTGGTCATTTCATTTTTGCGCGAATGTGTTCAGATTCCTTTTATATTGCATTTGGCACATGGTGACGATTATCTCGAGATTGCAAAGTAGCCAAATGAAACTTTTACTGGATTTCCACTTACTTTATCAAATCTCATCTCCACCACACAGGACAAGTTTGCATCTGTTATAGTTTTGGAGAAAATTGTGGTCATTTCATTTTTGCGCGAATGTGTTCAGATTCCTTTTATATTGCATTTGGCACATGGTGACGATTATCTCGAGAGTGCAAAGTAGCCAAATGAAACTTTTACTGGATTTCCACTTACTTTATCAAATCTCATCTCCACCACACAGGACAAGTTTGCAACTGTTATAGTTTTGGAGAAAATTGTGGTCATTTCATTTTTGCGCGAATGTGTTCAGATTCCTTTTATATTGCATTTGGCACATGGTGACGATTATCTCGATTGTGCAAAGTAGCCAAATGAAACTTTTACTGGATTTCCACTTACTTTATCAAATCTCATCTCCACCACACAGGACAAGTTTGCATCTGTTATAGTTTTGGAGAAAATTGTGGTCATTTCATTTTTGCGCGAATGTGTTCAGATTCCTTTTATATTGCATTTGGCACATGGTGACGATTATCTCGAGATTGCAAAGTAGCCAAATGAAACTTTTACTGGATTTCCACTTACTTTATCAAATCTCATCTCCACCACACAGGACAAGTTTGCATCTGTTATAGTTTTGGAGAAAATTGTGGTCATTTCATTTTTGCGCGAATGTGTTCAGATTCCTTTTATATTGCATTTGGCACATGGTGACGATTATCTCGAGAGTGCAAAGTAGCCAAATGAAACTTTTACTGGATTTCCACTTACTTTATCAAATCTCATCTCCACCACACAGGACAAGTTTGCAACTGTTATAGTTTTGGAGAAAATTGTGGTCATTTCATTTTTGCGCGAATGTGTTCAGATTCCTTTTATATTGCATTTGGCACATGGTGACGATTATCTCGATTGTGCAAAGTAGCCAAATGAAACTTTTACTGGATTTCCACTTACTTTATCAAATCTCATCTCCACCACACAGGACAAGTTTGCATCTGTTATAGTTTTGGAGAAAATTGTGGTCATTTCATTTTTGCGCGAATGTATTCAGATTCCTTTTATATTGCATTTGGCAAATGGTGACGATTATCTCGAGAGTGCAAAAGAGCCAAATGAAACTTTTACTGGATTTCCACTTACTTTATCAAATCTCATCTCCACCACACAGGACAAGTTTGCATCTGTTATAGTTTTGGAGAAAATTGTGGTCATTTCATTTTTGCGCGAATGTGTTCAGATTCCTTTTATATTGCATTTGGCACATGGTGACGATTATCTCGAGAGTGCAAAGTAGCCAAATGAAACTTTTACTGGATTTCCACTTACTTTATCAAATCTCATCTCCACCACACAGGACAAGTTTGCATCTGTTATAGTTTTGGAGAAAATTGTGGTCATTTCATTTTTGCGCGAATGTGTTCAGATTCCTTTTATATTGCATTTGGCACATGGTGACGATTATCTCGAGAGTGCAAAGTAGCCAAATGAAACTTTTACTGGATTTCCACTTACTTTATCAAATCTCATCTCCACCACACAGGACAAGTTTGCATCTGTTATAGTTTTGGAGAAAATTGTGGTCATTTCATTTTTGCGCGAATGTGTTCAGATTCCTTTTATATTGCATTTGGCAAATGGTGACGATTATCTCGAGAGTGCAAAAGAGCCAAATGAAACTTTTACTGGATTTCCACTTACTTTATCAAATCTCATCTCCACCACACAGGACAAGTTTGCATCTGTTATAGTTTTGGAGAAAATTGTGGTCATTTCATTTTTGCGCGAATGTGTTCAGATTCCTTTTATATTGCATTTGGCACATGGTGACGATTATCTCGAGAGTGCAAAGTAGCCAAATGAAACTTTTACTGGATTTCCACTTACTTTATCAAATCTCATCTCCACCACACAGGACAAGTTTGCATCTGTTATAGTTTTGGAGAAAATTGTGGTCATTTCATTTTTGCGCGAATGTGTTCAGATTCCTTTTATATTGCATTTGGCACATGGTGACGATTATCTCGAGAGTGCAAAGTAGCCAAATGAAACTTTTACTGGATTTCCACTTACTTTATCAAATCTCATCTCCACCACACAGGACAAGTTTGCATCTGTTATAGTTTTGGAGAAAATTGTGGTCATTTCATTTTTGCGCGAATGTGTTCAGATTCCTTTTATATTGCATTTGGCACATGGTGACGATTATCTCGAGAGTGCAAAGTAGCCAAATGAAACTTTTACTGGATTTCCACTTACTTTATCAAATGTCATCTCCACCACACAGGACAAGTTTGCATCTGTTATAGTTTTGGAGAAAATTGTGGTCATTTCATTTTTGCGCGAATGTGTTCAGATTCCTCCTATATTGCATTTGGCACATGGTGACGATTATCTCGAGAGTGCAAAGTAGCCAAATGAAACTTTTACTGGATTTCCACTTACTTTATCAAATCTCATCTCCACCACACAGGACAAGTTTGCATCTGTTATAGTTTTGGAGAAAATTGTGGTCATTTCATTTTTGCGCGAATGTGTTCAGATTCCTTTTATATTGCATTTGGCACATGGTGACGATTATCTCGAGAGTGCAAAGTAGCCAAATAAAACTTTTACTGGATTTCCACTTACTTTATCAAATCTCATCTCCACCACACAGGACAAGTTTGCATCTGTTATAGTTTTGGAGAAAATTGTGGTCATTTCATTTTTGCGCGAATGTGTTCAGATTCCTCCTATATTGCAATTGGCACATGGTGACGATTATCTCGAGAGTGCAAAGTAGCCAAATGAAACTTTTACTGGATTTCCACTTACTTTATCAAATCTCATCTCCACCACACAGGACAAGTTTGCATCTGTTATAGTTTTGGAGAAAATTGTGGTCATTTCATTTTTGCGCGAATGTGTTCAGATTCCTTTTATATTGCATTTGACACATGGTGACGATTATCTCGATTGTGCAAAGTAGCCAAATGAAACTTTTACTGGATTTCCACTTACTTTATCAAATCTCATCTCCACCACACAGGACAAGTTTGCATCTGTTATAGTTTTGGAGAAAATTGTGGTCATTTCATTTTTGCGCGAATGTGTTCAGATTCCTTTTATATTGCATTTGGCACATGGTGACGATTATCTCGAGAGTGCAAAAGAGCCAAATGAAACTTTTACTGGATTTCCACTTACTTTATCAAATCTCATCTCCACCACACAGGACAAGTTTGCATCTGTTATAGTTTTGGAGAAAATTGTGGTCATTTCATTTTTGCGCGAATGTGTTCAGATTCCTTTTATATTGCATTTGGCACATGGTGACGATTATCTCGAGAGTGCAAAGTAGCCAAATGAAACTTTTACTGGATTTCCACTTACTTTATCAAATCTCATCTCCACCACACAGGACAAGTTTGCATCTGTTATAGTTTTGGAGAAAATTGTTTTCATTTCATTTTTACGCGAATGTGTTCAGATTCCTTTTATATTGCATTTGGCACATGGTGACGATTATCTCGAGAGTGCAAAGTAGCCAAATGAAACTTTTACTGGATTTCCACTTACTTTATCAAATCTCATCTCCACCACACAGGACAAGTTTGCATCTGTTATAGTTTTGGAGAAAATTGTGGTCATTTCATTTTTGCGCGAATGTGTTCAGATTCCTTTTATATTGCATTTGGCACATGGTGACGATTATCTCGAGAGTGCAAAGTAGCCAAATGAAACTTTTACTGGATTTCCACTTACTTTATCAAATCTCATCTCCACCACACAGGACAAGTTTGCATCTGTTATAGTTTTGGAGAAAATTGTGGTCATTTCATTTTTGCGCGAATGTGTTCAGATTCCTTTTATATTGCATTTGGCACATGGTGACGATTATCTCGAGAGTGCAAAGTAGCCAAATGAAACTTTTACTGGATTTCCACTTACTTTATCAAATCTCATCTCCACCACACAGGACAAGTTTGCATCTGTTATAGTTTTGGAGAAAATTGTGGTCATTTCATTTTTGCGCGAATGTGTTCAGATTCCTTTTATATTGCATTTGGCACATGGTGACGATTATCTCGAGAGTGCAAAGTAGCCAAATGAAACTTTTACTGGATTTCCACTTACTTTATCAAATCTCATCTCCACCACACAGGACAAGTTTGCATCTGTTATAGTTTTGGAGAAAATTGTGGTCATTTCATTTTTGCGCGAATGTGTTCAGATTCCTTTTATATTGCATTTGGCACATGGTGACGATTATCTCGAGATTGCAAAGTAGCCAAATGAAACTTTTACTGGATTTCCACTTACTTTATCAAATCTCATCTCCACCACACAGGACAAGTTTGCATCTGTTATACTTTTGGAGAAAATTGTGGTCATTTTATATTTGCGCGAATGTGTTCAGATTCCTTTTATATTGCATTTGGCACATGGTGACGATTATCTCGAGAGTGCAAAGCAGCCAAATGAAACTTTTACTGGATTTCCACTTACTTTATCAAATCTCATCTCCACCACACAGGACAAGTTTGCATCTGTTATAGTTTTGGAGAAAATTGTGGTCATTTCATTTTTGCGCGAATGTGTTCAGATTCCTTTTATATTGCATTTGGCACATGGTGACGATTATCTCGAGAGTGCAAAGTAGCCAAATGAAACTTTTACTGGATTTCCACTTACTTTATCAAATCTCATCTCCACCACACAGGACAAGTTTGCATCTGTTATAGTTTTGAAGAAAATTGTGGTCATTTCATTTTTGCGCGAATGTGTTCAGATTCCTTTTATATTGCATTTGGCACATGGTGACGATTATCTCGAGAGTGCAAAGTAGCCAAATGAAACTTTTACTGGATTTCCACTTACTTTATCAAATCTCATCTCCACCACACAGGACAAGTTTGCATCTGTTATAGTTTTGGAGAAAATTGTGGTCATTTCATTTTTGCGCGAATGTGTTCAGATTCCTTTTATATTGCATTTGGCACATGGTGACGATTATCTCGAGAGTGCAAAGTAGCCAAATGAAACTTTTACTTGATTTCCACTTACTTTATCAAATCTCATCTCCACCACACAGGACAAGTTTGCATCTGTTATAGTTTTGGAGAAAATTGTGGTCATTTCATTTTTGCGCGAATGTGTTCAGATTCCTTTTATATTGCATTTGGCACATGGTGACGATTATTTTGAGAGTGCAAAGTAGCCAAATGAAACTTTTACTGGATTTCCACTTACTTTATCAAATCTCATCTCCACCACACAGGACAAGTTTGCATCTGTTATAGTTTTGGAGAAAATTGTGGTCATTTCATTTTTGCGCGAATGTGTTCAGATTCCTTTTATATTGCATTTGGCACATGGTGACGATTATTTTGAGAGTGCAAAGTAGCCAAATGAAACTTTTACTGGATTTCCACTTACTTTATCAAATCTCATCTCCACCACACAGGACAAGTTTGCATCTGTTATAGTTTTGGAGAAAATTGTGGTCATTTCATTTTTGCGCGAATGTGTTCAGATTCCTTTTATATTGCATTTGGCACATGGTGACGATTATCTCGAGAGTGCAAAGTAGCCAAATGAAACTTTTACTGGATTTCCACTTACTTTATCAAATCTCATCTCCACCACACAGGACAAGTTTGCATCTGTTATAGTTTTGTAGAAAATTGTGGTCATTTCATTTTTGCGCGAATGTGTTCAGATTCCTCCTATATTGCATTTGGCACATGGTGACGATTATCTCGAGAGTGCAAAGTAGCCAAATGAAACTTTTACTGGATTTCCACTTACTTTATCAAATCTCATCTCCACCACACAGGACAAGTTTGCATCTGTTATAGTTTTGGAGAAAATTGTGGTCATTTCATTTTTGCGCGAATGTGTTCAGATTCCTTTTATATTGCATTTGGCACATGGTGACGATTATCTCGAGAGTGCAAAAGAGCCAAATGAAACTTTTACTGGATTTCCACTTACTTTATCAAATCTCATCTCCACCACACAGGACAAGTTTGCATCTGTTATAGTTTTGGAGAAAATTGTGGTCATTTCATTTTTGCGCGAATGTGTTCAGATTCCTTTTATATTGCATTTGGCACATGGTGACGATTATCTCGAGAGTGCAAAGTAGCCAAATGAAACTTTTACTGGATTTCCACTTACTTCATCAAATCTCATCTCCACCACACAGGACAAGTTTGCATCTGTTATAGTTTTGGAGAAAATTGTGGTCATTTCATTTTTGCGCGAATGTGTTCAGATTCCTTTTATATTGCATTTGGCACATGGTGACGATTATCTCGAGAGTGCAAAGTAGCCAAATGAAACTTTTACTAGATTTCCACTTACTTTATCAAATCTCATCTCCACCACACAGGACAAGTTTGCATCTGTTATAGTTTTGGAGAAAATTGTTTTCATTTCATTTTTACGCGAATGTGTTCAGATTCCTTTTATATTGCATTTGGCACATGGTGACGATTATCTCGAGAGTGCAAAGTAGCCAAATGAAACTTTTACTGGATTTCCACTTACTTTATCAAATCTCATCTCCACCACACAGGACAAGTTTGCATCTGTTATAGTTTTGGAGAAAATTGTGGTCATTTCATTTTTGCGCGAATGTGTTCAGATTCCTTTTATATTGCATTTGGCACATGGTGACGATTATCTCGAGAGTGCAAAGTAGCCAAATGAAACTTTTACTGGATTTCCACTTACTTTATCAAATCTCATCTCCACCACACAGGACAAGTTTGCATCTGTTATAGTTTTGGAGAAAATTGTGGTCATTTCATTTTTGCGCGAATGTGTTCAGATTCCTTTTATATTGCATTTGGCACATGGTGACGATTATCTCGAGAGTGCAAAGTAGCCAAATGAAACTTTTACTGGATTTCCACTTACTTTATCAAATCTCATCTCCACCACACAGGACAAGTTTGCATCTGTTATAGTTTTGGAGAAAATTGTGGTCATTTCATTTTTGCGCGAATGTGTTCAGATTCCTTTTATATTGCATTTGGCACATGGTGACGATTATCTCGAGAGTGCAAAGTAGCCAAATGAAACTTTTACTGGATTTCCACTTACTTTATCAAATCTCATCTCCACCACACAGGACAAGTTTGCATCTGTTATAGTTTTGGAGAAAATTGTGGTCATTTCATTTTTGCGCGAATGTGTTCAGATTCCTTTTATATTGCATTTGGCACATGGTGACGATTATCTCGAGATTGCAAAGTAGCCAAATGAAACTTTTACTGGATTTCCACTTACTTTATCAAATCTCATCTCCACCACACAGGACAAGTTTGCATCTGTTATACTTTTGGAGAAAATTGTGGTCATTTTATATTTGCGCGAATGTGTTCAGATTCCTTTTATATTGCATTTGGCACATGGTGACGATTATCTCGAGAGTGCAAAGCAGCCAAATGAAACTTTTACTGGATTTCCACTTACTTTATCAAATCTCATCTCCACCACACAGGACAAGTTTGCATCTGTTATAGTTTTGGAGAAAATTGTGGTCATTTCATTTTTGCACGAATGTGTTCAGATTCCTTTTATATTGCATTTGGCACATGGTGACGATTATCTCGAGAGTGCAAAAGAGCCAAATGAAACTTTTACTGGATTTCCACTTACTTTATCAAATCTCATCTCCACCACACAGGACAAGTTTGCATCTGTTATAGTTTTGGAGAAAATTGTGGTCATTTCATTTTTGCGCGAATGTGTTCAGATTCCTTTTATATTGCATTTGGCACATGGTGACGATTATCTCGAGAGTGCAAAGTAGCCAAATGAAACTTTTACTGGATTTCCACTTACTTCATCAAATCTCATCTCCACCACACAGGACAAGTTTGCATCTGTTATAGTTTTGGAGAAAATTGTGGTCATTTCATTTTTGCGCGAATGTGTTCAGATTCCTTTTATATTGCATTTGGCACATGGTGACGATTATCTCGAGAGTGCAAAGTAGCCAAATGAAACTTTTACTGGATTTCCACTTACTTTATCAAATCTCATCTCCACCACACAGGACAAGTTTGCATCTGTTATAGTTTTGGAGAAAATTGTGGTCATTTCATTTTTGCGCGAATGTGTTCAGATTCCTTTTATATTGCATTTGGCACATGGTGACGATTATCTCGAGAGTGCAAAGTAGCCAAATGAAACTTTTACTGGATTTCCACTTACTTTATCAAATCTCATCTCCACCACACAGGACAAGTTTGCATCTGTTATAGTTTTGGAGAAAATTGTGGTCATTTCATTTTTGCGCAAATGTGTTCAGATTCCTTTTATATTGCATTTGGCACATGGTGACGATTATCTCGAGAGTGCAAAGTAGCCAAATGAAACTTTTACTGGATTTCCACTTACTTTATCAAATCTCATCTCCACCACACAGGACAAGTTTGCATCTGTTATAGTTTTGGAGAAAATTGTGGTCATTTCATTTTTGCGCGAATGTGTTCAGATTCCTTTTATATTGCATTTGGCACATGGTGACGATTATCTCGAGATTGCAAAGTAGCCAAATGAAACTTTTACTGGATTTCCACTTTATCAAATCTCATCTCCACCACACAGGACAAGTTTGCATCTGTTATACTTTTGGAGAAAATTGTGGTCATTTTATATTTGCGCGAATGTGTTCAGATTCCTTTTATATTGCATTTGGCACATGGTGACGATTATCTCGAGAGTGCAAAGCAGCCAAATGAAACTTTTACTGGATTTCCACTTACTTTATCAAATCTCATCTCCACCACACAGGACAAGTTTGCATCTGTTATAGTTTTGGAGAAAATTGTGGTCATTTCATTTTTGCGCGAATGTGTTCAGATTCCTTTTATATTGCATTTGGCACATGGTGACGATTATCTCGAGAGTGCAAAGTAGCCAAATGAAACTTTTACTGGATTTCCACTTACTTTATCAAATCTCATCTCCACCACACAGGACAAGTTTGCATCTGTTATAGTTTTGAAGAAAATTGTGGTCATTTCATTTTTGCGCGAATGTGTTCAGATTCCTTTTATATTGCATTTGGCACATGGTGACGATTATCTCGAGAGTGCAAAGTAGCCAAATGAAACTTTTACTGGATTTCCACTTACTTTATCAAATCTCATCTCCACCACACAGGACAAGTTTGCATCTGTTATAGTTTTGGAGAAAATTGTGGTCATTTCATTTTTGCGCGAATGTGTTCAGATTCCTTTTATATTGCATTTGGCACATGGTGACGATTATCTCGAGAGTGCAAAGTAGCCAAATGAAACTTTTACTGGATTTCCACTTACTTTATCAAATCTCATCTCCACCACACAGGACAAGTTTGCATCTGTTATAGTTTTGGAGAAAATTGTGGTCATTTCATTTTTGCGCGAATGTGTTCAGATTCCTTTTATATTGCATTTGGCACATGGTGACGATTATTTTGAGAGTGCAAAGTAGCCAAATGAAACTTTTACTGGATTTCCACTTACTTTATCAAATCTCATCTCCACCACACAGGACAAGTTTGCATCTGTTATAGTTTTGGAGAAAATTGTGGTCATTTCATTTTTGCGCGAATGTGTTCAGATTCCTTTTATATTGCATTTGGCACATGGTGACGATTATTTTGAGAGTGCAAAGTAGCCAAATGAAACTTTTACTGGATTTCCACTTACTTTATCAAATCTCATCTCCACCACACAGGACAAGTTTGCATCTGTTATAGTTTTGGAGAAAATTGTGGTCATTTCATTTTTGCGCGAATGTGTTCAGATTCCTTTTATATTGCATTTGGCACATGGTGACGATTATCTCGAGAGTGCAAAGTAGCCAAATGAAACTTTTACTGGATTTCCACTTACTTTATCAAATCTCATCTCCACCACACAGGACAAGTTTGCATCTGTTATAGTTTTGTAGAAAATTGTGGTCATTTCATTTTTGCGCGAATGTGTTCAGATTCCTCCTATATTGCATTTGGCACATGGTGACGATTATCTCGAGAGTGCAAAGTAGCCAAATGAAACTTTTACTGGATTTCCACTTACTTTATCAAATCTCATCTCCACCACACAGGACAAGTTTGCATCTGTTATAGTTTTGGAGAAAATTGTGGTCATTTCATTTTTGCGCGAATGTGTTCAGATTCCTTTTATATTGCATATGGCACATGGTGACGATTATCTCGAGAGTGCAAAAGAGCCAAATGAAACTTTTACTGGATTTCCACTTACTTTATCAAATCTCATCTCCACCACACAGGACAAGTTTGCATCTGTTATAGTTTTGGAGAAAATTGTGGTCATTTCATTTTTGCGCGAATGTGTTCAGATTCCTTTTATATTGCATTTGGCACATGGTGACGATTATCTCGAGAGTGCAAAGTAGCCAAATGAAACTTTTACTGGATTTCCACTTACTTCATCAAATCTCATCTCCACCACACAGGACAAGTTTGCATCTGTTATAGTTTTGGAGATAATTGTGGTCATTTCATTTTTGCGCGAATGTGTTCAGATTCCTTTTATATTGCATTTGGCACATGGTGACGATTATCTCGAGAGTGCAAAGTAGCCAAATGAAACTTTTACTGGATTTCCACTTACTTTATCAAATCTCATCTCCACCACACAGGACAAGTTTGCATCTGTTATAGTTTTGGAGAAAATTGTGGTCATTTCATTTTTGCGCGAATGTGTTCAGATTCCTTTTATATTGCATTTGGCACATGGTGACGATTATCTCGAGAGTGCAAAGTAGCCAAATGAAACTTTTACTGGATTTCCACTTACTTTATCAAATCTCATCTCCACCACACAGGACAAGTTTGCATCTGTTATAGTTTTGGAGAAAATTGTGGTCATTTCATTTTTGCGCGAATGTGTTCAGATTCCTTTTATATTGCATTTGGCACATGGTGACGATTATCTCGAGAGTGCAAAGTAGCCAAATGAAACTTTTACTGGATTTCCACTTACTTTATCAAATCTCATCTCCACCACACAGGACAAGTTTGCATCTGTTATAGTTTTGGAGAAAATTGTGGTCATTTCATTTTTGCGCGAATGTGTTCAGATTCCTTTTATATTGCATTTGGCACATGGTGACGATTATCTCGAGAGTGCAAAGTAGCCAAATGAAACTTTTACTGGATTTCCACTTACTTTATCAAATCTCATCTCCACCACACAGGACAAGTTTGCATCTGTTATAGTTTTGGAGAAAATTGTGGTCATTTCATTTTTGCGCGAATGTGTTCAGATTCCTTTTATATTGCATTTGGCACATGGTGACGATTATCTCGAGATTGCAAAGTAGCCAAATGAAACTTTTACTGGATTTCCACTTACTTTATCAAATCTCATCTCCACCACACAGGACAAGTTTGCATCTGTTATACTTTTGGAGAAAATTGTGGTCATTTTATATTTGCGCGAATGTGTTCAGATTCCTTTTATATTGCATTTGGCACATGGTGACGATTATCTCGAGAGTGCAAAGCAGCCAAATGAAACTTTTACTGGATTTCCACTTACTTTATCAAATCTCATCTCCACCACACAGGACAAGTTTGCATCTGTTATAGTTTTGGAGAAAATTGTGGTCATTTCATTTTTGCGCGAATGTGTTCAGATTCCTTTTATATTGCATTTGGCACATGGTGACGATTATCTCGAGAGTGCAAAGTAGCCAAATGAAACTTTTACTGGATTTCCACTTACTTTATCAAATCTCATCTCCACCACACAGGACAAGTTTGCATCTGTTATAGTTTTGAAGAAAATTGTGGTCATTTCATTTTTGCGCGAATGTGTTCAGATTCCTTTTATATTGCATTTGGCACATGGTGACGATTATCTCGAGAGTGCAAAGTAGCCAAATGAAACTTTTACTGGATTTCCACTTACTTTATCAAATCTCATCTCCACCACACAGGACAAGTTTGCATCTGTTATAGTTTTGGAGAAAATTGTGGTCATTTCATTTTTGCGCGAATGTGTTCAGATTCCTTTTATATTGCATTTGGCACATGGTGACGATTATCTCGAGAGTGCAAAGTAGCCAAATGAAACTTTTACTGGATTTCCACTTACTTTATCAAATCTCATCACCACACAGGACAAGTTTGCATCTGTTATAGTTTTGGAGAAAATTGTGGTCATTTCATTTTTGCGCGAATGTGTTCAGATTCCTTTTATATTGCATTTGGCACATGGTGACGATTATTTTGAGAGTGCAAAGTAGCCAAATGAAACTTTTACTGGATTTCCACTTACTTTATCAAATCTCATCTCCACCACACAGGACAAGTTTGCATCTGTTATAGTTTTGGAGAAAATTGTGGTCATTTCATTTTTGCGCGAATGTGTTCAGATTCCTTTTATATTGCATTTGGCACATGGTGACGATTATTTTGAGAGTGCAAAGTAGCCAAATGAAACTTTTACTGGATTTCCACTTACTTTATCAAATCTTATCTCCACCACACAGGACAAGTTTGCATCTGTTATAGTTTTGGAGAAAATTGTGGTCATTTCATTTTTGCGCGAATGTGTTCAGATTCCTTTTATATTGCATTTGGCACATGGTGACGATTATCTCGAGAGTGCAAAGTAGCCAAATGAAACTTTTACTGGATTTCCACTTACTTTATCAAATCTCATCTCCACCACACAGGACAAGTTTGCATCTGTTATAGTTTTGTAGAAAATTGTGGTCATTTCATTTTTGCGCGAATGTGTTCAGATTCCTCCTATATTGCATTTGGCACATGGTGACGATTATCTCGAGAGTGCAAAGTAGCCAAATGAAACTTTTACTGGATTTCCACTTACTTTATCAAATCTCATCTCCACCACACAGGACAAGTTTGCATCTGTTATAGTTTTGGAGAAAATTGTGGTCATTTCATTTTTGCGCGAATGTGTTCAGATTCCTTTTATATTGCATTTGGCACATGGTGACAATTATCTCGAGAGTGCAAAGTAGCCAAATGAAACTTTTACTGGATTTCCACTTACTTTATCAAATCTCATCTCCACCACACAGGACAAGTTTGCATCTAATATAGTTTTGGAGAAAATTGTGGTCATTTCATTTTTGCGCGAATGTGTTCAGATTCCTCCTATATTGCATTTGGCACATGGTGACGATTATCTCGGGAGTGCAAAGTAGCCAAATGAAACTTTTACTGGATTTCCACTTACTTTATCAAATCTCATCTCCACCACACAGGACAAGTTTGCATCTGTTATAGTTTTGGAGAAAATTGTGGTCATTTCATTTTTGCGCGAATGTGTTCAGATTCCTTTTATATTGCATTTGGCACATGGTGACGATTATCTCGAGAGTGCAAAGTAGCCAAATGAAACTTTTACTGGATTTCCACTTACTTTATCAAATCTCATCTCCACCACTCAGGACAAGTTTGCATCTGTTATAGTTTTGGAGAAAATTGTGGTCATTTCATTTTTGCGCGAATGTGTTCAGATTCCTTTTATATTGCATTTGGCACATGGTGACGATTATCTCGAGAGTGCAAAGTAGCCAAATGAAACTTTTACTGGATTTCCACTTACTTTATCAAATCTCATCTCCACCACACAGGACAAGTTTGCATCTGTTATAGTTTTGGAGAAAATTGTGGTCATTTCATTTTTGCGCGAATGTGTTCAGATTCCTTTTATATTGCATTTGGCACATGGTGACGATTATCTCGAGAGTGCAAAGTAGCCAAATGAAACTTTTACTGGATTTCCACTTACTTTATCAAATCTCATCTCCACCACACAGGACAAGTTTGCATCTGTTATAGTTTTGGAGAAAATTGTGGTCATTTCATTTTTGCGCGAATGTGTTCAGATTCCTTTTATATTGCATTTGGCACATGGTGACGATTATCTCGAGAGTGCAAAGTAGCCAAATGAAACCTTTACTGGATTTCCACTTACTTTATCAAATCTCATCTCCACCACACAGGACAAGTTTGCATCTGTTATACTTTTGGAGAAAATTGTGGTCATTTTATTTTTGCGCGAATGTGTTCAGATTCCTTTTATATTGCATTTGGCACATGGTGACGATTATCTCGAGAGTGCAAAGCAGCCAAATGAAATTTTTACTGGATTTCCACTTACTTTATCAAATCTCATCTCCACCACACAGGACAAGTTTGCATCTGTTATAGTTTTGGAGAAAATTGTGGTCATTTCATTTTTGCGCGAATGTGTTCAGATTCCTTTTATATTGCATTTGGCACATGGTGACGATTATCTCGAGAGTGCAAAGTAGCCAAATGAAACTTTTACTGGATTTCCACTTACTTTATCAAATCTCATCTCCACCACACAGGACAAGTTTGCATCTGTTATAGTTTTGGAGAAAATTGTGGTCATTTCATTTTTGCGCGAATGTGTTCAGATTCCTTTTATATTGCATTTGGCACATGGTGACGATTATCTCGAGAGTGCAAAGTAGCCAAATGAAACTTTTACTGGATTTCCACTTACTTTATCAAATCTCATCTCCACCACACAGGACAAGTTTGCATCTGTTATAGTTTTGGAGAAAATTGTGGTCATTTCATTTTTGCGCGAATGTGTTCAGATTCCTTTTATATTGCATTTGGCACATGGTGACGATTATCTCGAGAGTGCAAAGTAGCCAAATGAAACTTTTACTGGATTTCCACTTACTTTATCAAATCTCATCTCCACCACACAGGACAAGTTTGCATCTGTTATAGTTTTGGAGAAAATTGTGGTCATTTCATTTTTGTGCGAATGTGTTCAGATTCCTTTTATATTGCATTTGGCACATGGTGACGATTATCTCGAGAGTGCAATGTAGCCAAATGAAACTTTTACTGGATTTCCACTTACTTTATCAAATCTCATCTCCACCACACAGGACAAGTTTGCATCTGTTATAGTTTTGGAGAAAATTGTGGTCATTTCATTTTTGCGCGAATGTGTTCAGATTCCTTTTATATTGCATTTGGCACATGGTGACGATTATCTCGAGAGTGCAAAGTAGCCAAATGAAACTTTTACTGGATTTCCACTTACTTTATCAAATCTCATCTCCACCACACAGGACAAGTTTGCATCTGTTATAGTTTTGGAGAAAATTGTGGTCATTTCATTTTTGCGCGAATGTGTTCAGATTCCTTTTATATTGCATTTGGCACATGGTGACGATTATCTCGAGAGTGCAAAGTAGCCAAATGAAACTTTTACTGGATTTCCACTTACTTTATCAAATCTCATCTCCACCACACAGGACAAGTTTGCATCTGTTATAGTTTTGGAGAAAATTGTGGTCATTTCATTTTTGTGCGAATGTGTTCAGATTCCTTTTATATTGCATTTGGCACATGGTGACGATTATCTCGAGAGTGCAATGTAGCCAAATGAAACTTTTACTGGATTTCCACTTACTTTATCAAATCTCATCTCCACCACACAGGACAAGTTTGCATCTGTTATAGTTTTGGAGAAAATTGTGGTCATTTCATTTTTGCGCGAATGTGTTCAGATTCCTCCTATATTGCATTTGGCACATGGTGACGATTATCTCGAGAGTGCAAAGTAGCCAAATGAAACTTTTACTGGATTGGATTTCCACTTACTTTATCAAATCTCATCTCCACCACACAGGACAAGTTTGCATCTGTTATAGTTTTGGAGAAAATTGTGGTCATTTCATTTTTGCGCGAATGTGTTCAGATTCCTTTTATATTGCATTTGGCACATGGTGACGATTATCTCGAGAGTGCAAAGTAGCCAAATGAAACTTTTACTGGATTTCCACTTACTTTATCAAATCTCATCTCCACCACACAGGACAAGTTTGCATCTGTTATAGTTTTGGAGAAAATTGTGGTCATTTCATTTTTGCGCGAATGTGTTCAGATTCCTTTTATATTGCATTTGGCACATGGTGACGATTATCTCGAGAGTGCAAAGTAGCCAAATGAAACTTTTACTGGATTTCCACTTACTTTATCAAATCTCATCTCCACCACACAGGACAAGTTTGCATCTGTTATAGTTTTGGAGAAAATTGTGGTCATTTCATTTTTGCGCGAATGTGTTCAGATTCCTCCTATATTGCATTTGGCACATGGTGACGATTATCTCGAGAGTGCAAAGTAGCCAAATGAAACTTTTACTGGATTTCCACTTACTTTATCAAATCTCATCTCCACCACACAGGACAAGTTTGCATCTGTTATAGTTTTGGAGAAAATTGTGGTCATTTCATTTTTGCGCGAATGTGTTCAGATTCCTTTTATATTGCATTTGGCACATGGTGACGATTATCTCGAGAGTGCAAAGTAGCCAAATGAAACTTTTACTGGATTTCCACTTACTTTATCAAATCTCATCTCCACCACACAGGACAAGTTTGCATCTGTTATAGTTTTGGAGAAAATTGTGGTCATTTCATTTTTGCGCGAATGTGTTCAGATTCCTCCTATATTGCATTTGGCACATGGTGACGATTATCTCGAGAGTGCAAAGTAGCCAAATGAAACTTTTACTGGATTTCCACTTACTTTATCAAATCTCATCTCCACCACACAGGACAAGTTTGCATCTGTTATAGTTTTGGAGAAAATTGTGGTCATTTCATTTTTGCGCGAATGTGTTCAGATTCCTTTTATATTGCATTTGGCACATGGTGACGATTATCTCGGGAGTGCAAAGTAGCCAAATGAAACTTTTACTGGATTTCCACTTACTTTATCAAATCTCATCTCCACCACACAGGACAAGTTTGCATCTGTTATAGTTTTGGAGAAAATTGTGGTCATTTCATTTTTGCGCGAATGTGTTCAGATTCCTTTTATATTGCATTTGGCACATGGTGACGATTATCTCGAGAGTGCAAAGTAGCCAAATGAAACTTTTACTGGATTTCCACTTACTTTATCAAATCTCATCTCCACCACACAGGACAAGTTTGCATCTGTTATAGTTTTGGAGAAAATTGTGGTCATTTCATTTTTGCGCGAATGTGTTCAGATTCCTTTTATATTGCATTTGGCACATGGTGACGATTATCTCGAGAGTGCAAAGTAGCCAAATGAAACTTTTACTGGATTTCCACTTACTTTATCAAATCTCATCTCCACCACACAGGACAAGTTTGCATCTGTTATAGTTTTGGAGAAAATTGTGGTCATTTCATTTTTGCGCGAATGTGTTCAGATTCCTTTTATATTGCATTTGGCACATGGTGACGATTATCTCGAGATTGCAAAGTAGCCAAATGAAGCTTTTCCTGGATTTCCACTTACTTTATCAAATCTCATCTCCACCACACAGGACAAGTTTGCATCTGTTATACTTTTGGAGAAAATTGTGGTCATTTTATATTTGCGCGAATGTGTTCAGATTCCTTTTATATTGCATTTGGCACATGGTGACGATTATCTCGAGAGTGCAAAGCAGCCAAATGAAACTTTTACTGGATTTCCACTTACTTTATCAAATCTCATCTCCACCACACAGGACAAGTTTGCATCTGTTATAGTTTTGGAGAAAATTGTGGTCATTTCATTTTTGCGCGAATGTGTTCAGATTCCTTTTATATTGCATTTGGCACATGGTGACGATTATCTCGAGAGTGCAAAGTAGCCAAATGAAACTTTTACTGGATTTCCACTTACTTTATCAAATCTCATCTCCACCACACAGGACAAGTTTGCATCTGTTATAGTTTTGAAGAAAATTGTGGTCATTTCATTTTTGCGCGAATGTGTTCAGATTCCTTTTATATTGCATTTGGCACATGGTGACGATTATCTCGAGAGTGCAAAATAGCCAAATGAAACTTTTACTGGATTTCCACTTACTTTATCAAATCTCATCTCCACCACACAGGACAAGTTTGCATCTGTTATAGTTTTGGAGAAAATTGTGGTCATTTCATTTTTGCGCGAATGTGTTCAGATTCCTTTTATATTGCATTTGGCACATGGTGACGATTATCTCGAGAGTGCAAAGTAGCCAAATGAAACTTTTACTGGATTTCCACTTACTTTATCAAATCTCATCTCCACCACACAGGACAAGTTTGCATCTGTTATAGTTTTGGAGAAAATTGTGGTCATTTCATTTTTGCGCGAATGTGTTCAGATTCCTTTTATATTGCATTTGGCACATGGTGACGATTATTTTGAGAGTGCAAAGTAGCCAAATGAAACTTTTACTGGATTTCCACTTACTTTATCAAATCTCATCTCCACCACACAGGACAAGTTTGCATCTGTTATAGTTTTGGAGAAAATTGTGGTCATTTCATTTTTGCGCGAATGTGTTCAGATTCCTTTTATATTGCATTTGGCACATGGTGACGATTATTTTGAGAGTGCAAAGTAGCCAAATGAAACTTTTACTGGATTTCCACTTACTTTATCAAATCTCATCTCCACCACACAGGACAAGTTTGCATCTGTTATAGTTTTGGAGAAAATTGTGGTCATTTCATTTTTGCGCGAATGTGTTCAGATTCCTTTTATATTGCATTTGGCACATGGTGACGATTATCTCGAGAGTGCAAAGTAGCCAAATGAAACTTTTACTGGATTTCCACTTACTTTATCAAATCTCATCTCCACCACACAGGACAAGTTTGCATCTGTTATAGTTTTGAAGAAAATTGTGGTCATTTCATTTTTGCGCGAATGTGTTCAGATTCCTTTTATATTGCATTTGGCACATGGTGACGATTATCTCGAGAGTGCAAAATAGCCAAATGAAACTTTTACTGGATTTCCACTTACTTTATCAAATCTCATCTCCACCACACAGGACAAGTTTGCATCTGTTATAGTTTTGGAGAAAATTGTGGTCATTTCATTTTTGCGCGAATGTGTTCAGATTCCTTTTATATTGCATTTGGCACATGGTGACGATTATCTCGAGAGTGCAAAGTAGCCAAATGAAACTTTTACTGGATTTCCACTTACTTTATCAAATCTCATCTCCACCACACAGGACAAGTTTGCATCTGTTATAGTTTTGGAGAAAATTGTGGTCATTTCATTTTTGCGCGAATGTGTTCAGATTCCTTTTATATTGCATTTGGCACATGGTGACGATTATTTTGAGAGTGCAAAGTAGCCAAATGAAACTTTTACTGGATTTCCACTTACTTTATCAAATCTCATCTCCACCACACAGGACAAGTTTGCATCTGTTATAGTTTTGGAGAAAATTGTGGTCATTTCATTTTTGCGCGAATGTGTTCAGATTCCTTTTATATTGCATTTGGCACATGGTGACGATTATTTTGAGAGTGCAAAGTAGCCAAATGAAACTTTTACTGGATTTCCACTTACTTTATCAAATCTCATCTCCACCACACAGGACAAGTTTGCATCTGTTATAGTTTTGGAGAAAATTGTGGTCATTTCATTTTTGCGCGAATGTGTTCAGATTCCTTTTATATTGCATTTGGCACATGGTGACGATTATCTCGAGAGTGCAAAGTAGCCAAATGAAACTTTTACTGGATTTCCACTTACTTTATCAAATCTCATCTCCACCACACAGGACAAGTTTGCATCTGTTATAGTTTTGTAGAAAATTGTGGTCATTTCATTTTTGCGCGAATGTGTTCAGATTCCTCCTATATTGCATTTGGCACATGGTGACGATTATCTCGAGAGTGCAAAGTAGCCAAATGAAACTTTTACTGGATTTCCACTTACTTTATCAAATCTCATCTCCACCACACAGGACAAGTTTGCATCTGTTATAGTTTTGGAGAAAATTGTGGTCATTTCATTTTTGCGCGAATGTGTTCAGATTCCTTTTATATTGCATTTGGCACATGGTGACAATTATCTCGAGAGTGCAAAGTAGCCAAATGAAACTTTTACTGGATTTCCACTTTATCAAATCTCATCTCCACCACACAGGACAAGTTTGCATCTAATATAGTTTTGGAGAAAATTGTGGTCATTTAATTTTTGCGCGAATGTGTTCAGATTCCTCCTATATTGCATTTGGCACATGGTGACGATTATCTCGGGAGTGCAAAGTAGCCAAATGAAACTTTTACTGGATTTCCACTTACTTTATCAAATCTCATCTCCACCACACAGGACAAGTTTGCATCTGTTATAGTTTTGGAGAAAATTGTGGTCATTTCATTTTTGCGCGAATGTGTTCAGATTCCTTTTATATTGCATTTGGCACATGGTGACGATTATCTCGAGAGTGCAAAGTAGCCAAATGAAACTTTTACTGGATTTCCACTTACTTTATCAAATCTCATCTCCACCACACAGGACAAGTTTGCATCTGTTATACTTTTGGAGAAAATTGTGGTCATTTTATTTTTGCGCGAATGTGTTCAGATTCCTTTTATATTGCATTTGGCACATGGTGACGATTATCTCGAGAGTGCAAAGCAGCCAAATGAAACTTTTACTGGATTTCCACTTACTTTATCAAATCTCATCTCCACCACACAGGACAAGTTTGCATCTGTTATAGTTTTGGAGAAAATTGTGGTCATTTCATTTTTGCGCGAATGTGTTCAGATTCCTTTTATATTGCATTTGGCACATGGTGACGATTATCTCGAGAGTGCAAAGTAGCCAAATGAAACTTTTACTGGATTTCCACTTACTTTATCAAATCTCATCTCCACCACACAGGACAAGTTTGCATCTGTTATAGTTTTGGAGAAAATTGTGGTCATTTCATTTTTGCGCGAATGTGTTCAGATTCCTTTTATATTGCATTTGGCACATGGTGACGATTATCTCGAGAGTGCAAAGTAGCCAAATGAAACTTTTACTGGATTTCCACTTACTTTATCAAATCTCATCTCCACCACACAGGACAAGTTTGCATCTGTTATAGTTTTGGAGAAAATTGTGGTCATTTCATTTTTGCGCGAATGTGTTCAGATTCCTCCTATATTGCATTTGGCACATGGTGACGATTATCTCGAGAGTGCAAAGTAGCCAAATGAAACTTTTACTGGATTTCCACTTACTTTATCAAATCTCATCTCCACCACACAGGACAAGTTTGCATCTGTTATAGTTTTGGAGAAAATTGTGGTCATTTCATTTTTGCGCGAATGTGTTCAGATTCCTTTTATATTGCATTTGGCACATGGTGACGATTATCTCGAGAGTGCAAAGTAGCCAAATGAAACTTTTACTGGATTTCCACTTACTTTATCAAATCTCATCTCCACCACACAGGACAAGTTTGCATCTGTTATAGTTTTGGAGAAAATTGTGGTCATTTCATTTTTGCGCGAATGTGTTCAGATTCCTCCTATATTGCATTTGGCACATGGTGACGATTATCTCGAGAGTGCAAAGTAGCCAAATGAAACTTTTACTGGATTTCCACTTACTTTATCAAATCTCATCTCCACCACACAGGACAAGTTTGCAACTGTTATAGTTTTGGAGAAAATTGTGGTCATTTCATTTTTGCGCGAATGTGTTCAGATTCCTTTTATATTGCATTTGGCACATGGTGACGATTATCTCGGGAGTGCAAAGTAGCTAAATGAAACTTTTACTGGATTTCCACTTACTTTATCAAATCTCATCTCCACCACACAGGACAAGTTTGCATCTGTTATAGTTTTGGAGAAAATTGTGGTCATTTCATTTTTGCGCGAATGTGTTCAGATTCCTTTTATATTGCATTTGGCACATGGTGACGATTATCTCGAGAGTGCAAAGTAGCCAAATGAAACTTTTACTGGATTTCCACTTACTTTATCAAATCTCATCTCCACCACACAGGACAAGTTTGCATCTGTTATAGTTTTGGAGAAAATTGTGGTCATTTCATTTTTGCGCGAATGTGTTCAGATTCCTTTTATATTGCATTTGGCACATGGTGACGATTATCTCGAGAGTGCAAAGTAGCCAAATGAAACTTTTACTGGATTTCCACTTACTTTATCAAATCTCATCTCCACCACACAGGACAAGTTTGCATCTGTTATAGTTTTGGAGAAAATTGTGGTCATTTCATTTTTGCGCGAATGTGTTCAGATTCCTTTTATATTGCATTTGGCACATGGTGACGATTATCTCGAGATTGCAAAGTAGCCAAATGAAGCTTTTCCTGGATTTCCACTTACTTTATCAAATCTCATCTCCACCACACAGGACAAGTTTGCATCTGTTATACTTTTGGAGAAAATTGTGGTCATTTTATATTTGCGCGAATGTGTTCAGATTCCTTTTATATTGCATTTGGCACATGGTGACGATTATCTCGAGAGTGCAAAGCAGCCAAATGAAACTTTTACTGGATTTCCACTTACTTTATCAAATCTCATCTCCACCACACAGGACAAGTTTGCATCTGTTATAGTTTTGGAGAAAATTGTGGTCATTTCATTTTTGCGCGAATGTGTTCAGATTCCTTTTATATTGCATTTGGCACATGGTGACGATTATCTCGAGAGTGCAAAGTAGCCAAATGAAACTTTTACTGGATTTCCACTTACTTTATCAAATCTCATCTCCACCACACAGGACAAGTTTGCATCTGTTATAGTTTTGAAGAAAATTGTGGTCATTTCATTTTTGCGCGAATGTGTTCAGATTCCTTTTATATTGCATTTGGCACATGGTGACGATTATCTCGAGAGTGCAAAGTAGCCAAATGAAACTTTTACTGGATTTCCACTTACTTTATCAAATCTCATCTCCACCACACAGGACAAGTTTGCATCTGTTATAGTTTTGGAGAAAATTGTGGTCATTTCATTTTTGCGCGAATGTGTTCAGATTCCTTTTATATTGCATTTGGCACATGGTGACGATTATCTCGAGAGTGCAAAGTAGCCAAATGAAACTTTTACTGGATTTCCACTTACTTTATCAAATCTCATCTCCACCACACAGGACAAGTTTGCATCTGTTATACTTTTGGAGAAAATTGTGGTCATTTTATTTTTGCGCGAATGTGTTCAGATTCCTTTTATATTGCATTTGGCACATGGTGACGATTATCTCGAGAGTGCAAAGCAGCCAAATGAAACTTTTACTGGATTTCCACTTACTTTATCAAATCTCATCTCCACCACACAGGACAAGTTTGCATCTGTTATAGTTTTGGAGAAAATTGTGGTCATTTCATTTTTGCGCGAATGTGTTCAGATTCCTTTTATATTGCATTTGGCACATGGTGACGATTATCTCGAGAGTGCAAAGTAGCCAAATGAAACTTTTACTGGATTTCCACTTACTTTATCAAATCTCATCTCCACCACACAGGACAAGTTTGCATCTGTTATAGTTTTGGAGAAAATTGTGGTCATTTCATTTTTGCGCGAATGTGTTCAGATTCCTTTTATATTGCATTTGGCACATGGTGACGATTATCTCGAGAGTGCAAAGTAGCCAAATGAAACTTTTACTGGATTTCCACTTACTTTATCAAATCTCATCTCCACCACACAGGACAAGTTTGCATCTGTTATAGTTTTGTAGAAAATTGTGGTCATTTCATTTTTGCGCGAATGTGTTCAGATTCCTCCTATATTGCATTTGGCACATGGTGACGATTATCTCGAGAGTGCAAAGTAGCCAAATGAAACTTTTACTGGATTTCCACTTACTTTATCAAATCTCATCTCCACCACACAGGACAAGTTTGCATCTGTTATAGTTTTGGAGAAAATTGTGGTCATTTCATTTTTGCGCGAATGTGTTCAGATTCCTTTTATATTGCATTTGGCACATGGTGACAATTATCTCGAGAGTGCAAAGTAGCCAAATGAAACTTTTACTGGATTTCCACTTACTTTATCAAATCTCATCTCCACCACACAGGACAAGTTTGCATCTAATATAGTTTTGGAGAAAATTGTGGTCATTTAATTTTTGCGCGAATGTGTTCAGATTCCTCCTATATTGCATTTGGCACATGGTGACGATTATCTCGGGAGTGCAAAGTAGCCAAATGAAACTTTTACTGGATTTCCACTTACTTTATCAAATCTCATCTCCACCACACAGGACAAGTTTGCATCTGTTATAGTTTTGGAGAAAATTGTGGTCATTTCATTTTTGCGCGAATGTGTTCAGATTCCTTTTATATTGCATTTGGCACATGGTGACGATTATCTCGAGAGTGCAAAGTAGCCAAATGAAACTTTTACTGGATTTCCACTTACTTTATCAAATCTCATCTCCACCACACAGGACAAGTTTGCATCTGTTATACTTTTGGAGAAAATTGTGGTCATTTTATTTTTGCGCGAATGTGTTCAGATTCCTTTTATATTGCATTTGGCACATGGTGATGATTATCTCGAGAGTGCAAAGCAGCCAAATGAAACTTTTACTGGATTTCCACTTACTTTATCAAATCTCATCTCCACCACACAGGACAAGTTTGCATCTGTTATAGTTTTGGAGAAAATTGTGGTCATTTCATTTTTGCGCGAATGTGTTCAGATTCCTTTTATATTGCATTTGGCACATGGTGACGATTATCTCGAGAGTGCAAAGTAGCCAAATGAAACTTTTACTGGATTTCCACTTACTTTATCAAATCTCATCTCCACCACACAGGACAAGTTTGCATCTGTTATAGTTTTGGAGAAAATTGTGGTCATTTCATTTTTGCGCGAATGTGTTCAGATTCCTTTTATATTGCATTTGGCACATGGTGACGATTATCTCGAGAGTGCAAAGTAGCCAAATGAAACCTTTACTGGATTTCCACTTACTTTATCAAATCTCATCTCCACCACACAGGACAAGTTTGCATCTGTTATACTTTTGGAGAAAATTGTGGTCATTTTATTTTTGCGCGAATGTGTTCAGATTCCTTTTATATTGCATTTGGCACATGGTGACGATTATCTCGAGAGTGCAAAGCAGCCAAATGAAACTTTTACTGGATTTCCACTTACTTTATCAAATCTCATCTCCACCACACAGGACAAGTTTGCATCTGTTATAGTTTTGGAGAAAATTGTGGTCATTTCATTTTTGCGCGAATCTGTTCAGATTCCTTTTATATTGCATTTGGCACATGGTGACGATTATCTCGAGAGTGCAAAGTAGCCAAATGAAACTTTTACTGGATTTCCACTTACTTTATCAAATCTCATCTCCACCACACAGGACAAGTTTGCATCTGTTATAGTTTTGGAGAAAATTGTGGTCATTTCATTTTTGCGCGAATGTGTTCAGATTCCTTTTATATTGCATTTGGCACATGGTGACGATTATCTCGAGAGTGCAAAGTAGCCAAATGAAACCTTTACTGGATTTCCACTTACTTTATCAAATCTCATCTCCACCACACAGGACAAGTTTGCATCTGTTATACTTTTGGAGAAAATTGTGGTCATTTTATTTTTGCGCGAATGTGTTCAGATTCCTTTTATATTGCATTTGGCACATGGTGACGATTATCTCGAGAGTGCAAAGCAGCCAAATGAAACTTTTACTGGATTTCCACTTACTTTATCAAATCTCATCTCCACCACACAGGACAAGTTTGCATCTGTTATAGTTTTGGAGAAAATTGTGGTCATTTCATTTTTGCGCGAATGTGTTCAGATTCCTTTTATATTGCATTTGGCACATGGTGACGATTATCTCGAGAGTGCAAAGTAGCCAAATGAAACTTTTACTAGATTTCCACTTACTTTATCAAATCTCATCTCCACCACACAGGACAAGTTTGCATCTGTTATAGTTTTGGAGAAAATTGTGGTCATTTCATTTTTGCGCGAATGTGTTCAGATTCCTCCTATATTGCATTTGGCACATGGTGACGATTATCTCGAGAGTGCAAAGTAGCCAAATGAAACTTTTACTGGATTTCCACTTACTTTATCAAATCTCATCTCCACCACACAGGACAAGTTTGCATCTGTTATAGTTTTGGAGAAAATTGTGGTCATTTCATTTTTGCGCGAATGTGTTCAGATTCCTTTTATATTGCATTTGGCACATGGTGACGATTATCTCGGGAGTGCAAAGTAGCCAAATGAAACTTTTACTGGATTTCCACTTACTTTATCAAATCTCATCTCCACCACACAGGACAAGTTTGCATCTGTTATAGTTTTGGAGAAAATTGTGGTCATTTCATTTTTGCGCGAATGTGTTCAGATTCCTTTTATATTGCATTTGGCACATGGTGACGATTATCTCGAGAGTGCAAAGTAGCCAAATGAAACTTTTACTGGATTTCCACTTACTTTATCAAATCTCATCTCCACCACACAGGACAAGTTTGCATCTGTTATACTTTTAAAGAAAATTGTGGTCATTTTATTTTTGCGCGAATGTGTTCAGATTCCTTTTATATTGCATTTGGCACATGGTGACGATTATCTCGAGAGTGCAAAGTAGCCAAATGAAACTTTTACTGGATTTCCACTTACTTTATCAAATCTCATCTCCACCACACAGGACAAGTTTGCATCTGTTATAGTTTTGGAGAAAATTGTGGTCATTTCATTTTTGCGCGAATGTGTTCAGATTCCTTTTATATTGCATTTGGCACATGGTGACGATTATCTCGAGAGTGCAAAGTAGCCAAATGAAACTTTTACTGGATTTCCACTTACTTTATCAAATCTCATCTCCACCACACAGGACAAGTTTGCATCTGTTATAGTTTTGGAGAAAATTGTGGTCATTTCATTTTTGCGCGAATGTGTTCAGATTCCTCCTATATTGCATTTGGCACATGGTGACGATTATCTCGAGAGTGCAAAGTAGCCAAATGAAACTTTTACTGGATTTCCACTTACTTTATCAAATCTCATCTCCACCACACAGGACAAGTTTGCATCTGTTATAGTTTTGGAGAAAATTGTGGTCATTTCATTTTTGCGCGAATGTGTTCAGATTCCTTTTATATTGCATTTGGCACATGGTGACGATTATCTCGAGAGTGCAAAGTAGCCAAATGAAACTTTTACTGGATTTCCACTTACTTTATCAAATCTCATCTCCACCACACAGGACAAGTTTGCATCTGTTATAGTTTTGGAGAAAATTGTGGTCATTTCATTTTTGCGCGAATGTGTTCAGATTCCTCCTATATTGCATTTGGCACATGGTGACGATTATCTCGAGAGTGCAAAGTAGCCAAATGAAACTTTTACTGGATTTCCACTTACTTTATCAAATCTCATCTCCACCACACAGGACAAGTTTGCATCTGTTATAGTTTTGGAGAAAATTGTGGTCATTTCATTTTTGCGCGAATGTGTTCAGATTCCTTTTATATTGCATTTGGCACATGGTGACGATTATCTCGGGAGTGCAAAGTAGCCAAATGAAACTTTTACTGGATTTCCACTTACTTTATCAAATCTCATCTCCACCACACAGGACAAGTTTGCATCTGTTATAGTTTTGGAGAAAATTGTGGTCATTTCATTTTTGCGCGAATGTGTTCAGATTCCTTTTATATTGCATTTGGCACATGGTGACGATTATCTCGAGAGTGCAAAGTAGCCAAATGAAACTTTTACTGGATTTCCACTTACTTTATCAAATCTCATCTCCACCACACAGGACAAGTTTGCATCTGTTATAGTTTTGGAGAAAATTGTGGTCATTTCATTTTTGCGCGAATGTGTTCAGATTCCTTTTATATTGCATTTGGCACATGGTGACGATTATCTCGAGAGTGCAAAGTAGCCAAATGAAACTTTTACTGGATTTCCACTTACTTTATCAAATCTCATCTCCACCACACAGGACAAGTTTGCATCTGTTATAGTTTTGGAGAAAATTGTGGTCATTTCATTTTTGTGCGAATGTGTTCAGATTCCTTTTATATTGCATTTGGCACATGGTGACGATTATCTCGAGAGTGCAAAGTAGCCAAATGAAACTTTTACTGGATTTCCACTTACTTTATCAAATCTCATCTCCACCACACAGGACAAGTTTGCATCTGTTATAGTTTTGGAGAAAATTGTGGTCATTTCATTTTTGCGCGAATGTGTTCAGATTCCTTTTATATTGCATTTGGCACATGGTGACGATTATCTCGAGATTGCAAAGTAGCCAAATGAAGCTTTTACTGGATTTCCACTTACTTTATCAAATCTCATCTCCACCACACAGGACAAGTTTGCATCTGTTATACTTTTGGAGAAAATTGTGGTCATTTTATATTTGCGCGAATGTGTTCAGATTCCTTTTATATTGCATTTGGCACATGGTGACGATTATCTCGAGAGTGCAAAGCAGCCAAATGAAACTTTTACTGGATTTCCACTTACTTTATCAAATCTCATCTCCACCACACAGGACAAGTTTGCATCTGTTATAGTTTTGGAGAAAATTGTGGTCATTTCATTTTTGCGCGAATGTGTTCAGATTCCTTTTATATTGCATTTGGCACATGGTGACGATTATCTCGAGAGTGGAAAGTAGCCAAATGAAACTTTTACTGGATTTCCACTTACTTTATCAAATCTCATCTCCACCACACAGGACAAGTTTGCATCTGTTATAGTTTTGAAGAAAATTGTGGTCATTTCATTTTTGCGCGAATGTGTTCAGATTCCTTTTATATTGCATTTGGCACATGGTGACGATTATCTCGAGAGTGCAAAGTAGCCAAATGAAACTTTTACTGGATTTCCACTTACTTTATCAAATCTCTTCTCCACCACACAGGACAAGTTTGCATCTGTTATAGTTTTGGAGAAAATTGTGGTCATTTCATTTTTGCGCGAATGTGTTCAGATTCCTTTTATATTGCATTTGGCACATGGTGACGATTATCTCGAGAGTGCAAAGTAGCCAAATGAAACTTTTACTGGATTTCCACTTACTTTATCAAATCTCATCTCCACCACACAGGACAAGTTTGCATCTGTTATAGTTTTGGAGAAAATTGTGGTCATTTCATTTTTGCGCGAATGTGTTCAGATTCCTTTTATATTGCATTTGGCACATGGTGACGATTATTTTGAGAGTGCAAAGTAGCCAAATGAAACTTTTACTGGATTTCCACTTACTTTATCAAATCTCATCTCCACCACACAGGACAAGTTTGCATCTGTTATAGTTTTGGAGAAAATTGTGGTCATTTCATTTTTGCGCGAATGTGTTCAGATTCCTTTTATATTGCATTTGGCACATGGTGACGATTATTTTGAGAGTGCAAAGTAGCCAAATGAAACTTTTACTGGATTTCCACTTACTTTATCAAATCTCATCTCCACCACACAGGACAAGTTTGCATCTGTTATAGTTTTGGAGAAAATTGTGGTCATTTCATTTTTGCGCGAATGTGTTCAGATTCCTTTTATATTGCATTTGGCACATGGTGACGATTATCTCGAGAGTGCAAAGTAGCCAAATGAAACTTTTACTGGATTTCCACTTACTTTATCAAATCTCATCTCCACCACACAGGACAAGTTTGCATCTGTTATAGTTTTGTAGAAAATTGTGGTCATTTCATTTTTGCGCGAATGTGTTCAGATTCCTCCTATATTGCATTTGGCACATGGTGACGATTATCTCGAGAGTGCAAAGTAGCCAAATGAAACTTTTACTGGATTTCCACTTACTTTATCAAATCTCATCTCCACCACACAGGACAAGTTTGCATCTAATATAGTTTTGGAGAAAATTGTGGTCATTTCATTTTTGCGCGAATGTGTTCAGATTCCTCCTATATTGCATTTGGCACATGGTGACGATTATCTCGGGAGTGCAAAGTAGCCAAATGAAACTTTTACTGGATTTCCACTTACTTTATCAAATCTCATCTCCACCACACAGGACAAGTTTGCATCTGTTATAGTTTTGGAGAAAATTGTGGTCATTTCATTTTTGCGCGAATGTGTTCAGATTCCTTTTATATTGCATTTGGCACATGGTGACGATTATCTCGAGAGTGCAAAGTAGCCAAATGAAACTTTTACTGGATTTCCACTTACTTTATCAAATCTCATCTCCACCACACAGGACAAGTTTGCATCTGTTATACTTTTGGAGAAAAATGTGGTCATTTTATTTTTGCGCGAATGTGTTCAGATTCCTTTTATATTGCATTTGGCACATGGTGACGATTATCTCGAGAGTGCAAAGCAGCCAAATGAAACTTTTACTGGATTTCCACTTACTTTATCAAATCTCATCTCCACCACACAGGACAAGTTTGCATCTGTTATAGTTTTGGAGAAAATTGTGGTCATTTCATTTTTGCGCGAATGTGTTCAGATTCCTTTTATATTGCATTTGGCACATGGTGACGATTATCTCGAGAGTGCAAAGTAGCCAAATGAAACTTTTACTGGATTTCCACTTACTTTATCAAATCTCATCTCCACCACACAGGACAAGTTTGCATCTGTTATAGTTTTGGAGAAAATTGTGGTCATTTCATTTTTGCGCGAATGTGTTCAGATTCCTTTTATATTGCATTTGGCACATGGTGACGATTATCTCGAGAGTGCAAAGTAGCCAAATGAAACTTTTACTGGATTTCCACTTACTTTATCAAATCTCATCTCCACCACACAGGACAAGTTTGCATCTGTTATAGTTTTGGAGAAAATTGTGGTCATTTCATTTTTGCGCGAATGTGTTCAGATTCCTTTTATATTGCATTTGGCACATGGTGACGATTATCTCGAGAGTGCAAAGTAGCCAAATGAAACTTTTACTGGATTTCCACTTACTTTATCAAATCTCATCTCCACCACACAGGACAAGTTTGCATCTGTTATAGTTTTGGAGAAAATTGTGGTCATTTCATTTTTGCGCGAATATGTTCAGATTCCTTTTATATTGCATTTGGCACATGGTGACGATTATCTCGAGAGTGCAAAGTAGCCAAATGAAACCTTTACTGGATTTCCACTTACTTTATCAAATCTCATCTCCACCACACAGGACAAGTTTGCATCTGTTATACTTTTGGAGAAAATTGTGGTCATTTTATTTTTGCGCGAATGTGTTCAGATTCCTTTTATATTGCATTTGGCACATGGTGACGATTATCTCGAGAGTGCAAAGCAGCCAAATGAAACTTTTACTGGATTTCCACTTACTTTATCAAATCTCATCTCCACCACACAGGACAAGTTTGCATCTGTTATAGTTTTGGAGAAAATTGTGGTCATTTCATTTTTGCGCGAATGTGTTCAGATTCCTTTTATATTGCATTTGGCACATGGTGACGATTATCTCGAGAGTGCAAAGTAGCCAAATGAAACTTTTACTGGATTTCCACTTACTTTATCAAATCTCATCTCCACCACACAGGACAAGTTTGCATCTGTTATAGTTTTGGAGAAAATTGTGGTCATTTCATTTTTGCGCGAATGTGTTCAGATTCCTTTTATATTGCATTTGGCACATGGTGACGATTATCTCGAGAGTGCAAAGTAGCCAAATGAAACTTTTACTGGATTTCCACTTACTTTATCAAATCTCATCTCCACCACACAGGACAAGTTTGCATCTGTTATAGTTTTGGAGAAAATTGTGGTCATTTCATTTTTGCGCGAATGTGTTCAGATTCCTTTTATATTGCATTTGGCACATGGTGACGATTATCTCGAGAGTGCAAAGTAGCCAAATGAAACTTTTACTGGATTTCCACTTACTTTATCAAATCTCATCTCCACCACACAGGACAAGTTTGCATCTGTTATAGTTTTGGAGAAAATTGTGGTCATTTCATTTTTGCGCGAATGTGTTCAGATTCCTTTTATATTGCATTTGGCACATGGTGACGATTATCTCGAGAGTGCAAAGTAGCCAAATGAAACTTTTACTGGATTTCCACTTACTTTATCAAATCTCATCTCCACCACACAGGACAAGTTTGCATCTGTTATAGTTTTGGAGAAAATTGTGGTCATTTCATTTTTGCGCGAATGTGTTCAGATTCCTTTTATATTGCATTTGGCACATGGTGACGATTATCTCGAGAGTGCAAAGTAGCCAAATGAAACTTTTACTGGATTTCCACTTACTTTATCAAATCTCATCTCCACCACACAGGACAAGTTTGCATCTGTTATAGTTTTGGAGAAAATTGTGGTCATTTCATTTTTGCGCGAATGTGTTCAGATTCCTCCTATATTGCATTTGGCACATGGTGACGATTATCTCGAGAGTGCAAAGTAGCCAAATGAAACTTTTACTGGATTTCCACTTACTTTATCAAATCTCATCTCCACCACACAGGACAAGTTTGCATCTGTTATAGTTTTGGAGAAAATTGTGGTCATTTCATTTTTGCGCGAATGTGTTCAGATTCCTTTTATATTGCATTTGGCACATGGTGACGATTATCTCGAGAGTGCAAAGTAGCCAAATGAAACTTTTACTGGATTTCCACTTACTTTATCAAATCTCATCTCCACCACACAGGACAAGTTTGCATCTGTTATAGTTTTGGAGAAAATTGTGGTCATTTCATTTTTGCGCGAATGTGTTCAGATTCCTCCTATATTGCATTTGGCACATGGTGACGATTATCTCGAGAGTGCAAAGTAGCCAAATGAAACTTTTACTGGATTTCCACTTACTTTATCAAATCTCATCTCCACCACACAGGACAAGTTTGCATCTGTTATAGTTTTGGAGAAAATTGTGGTCATTTCATTTTTGCGCGAATGTGTTCAGATTCCTTTTATATTGCATTTGGCACATGGTGACGATTATCTCGAGAGTGCAAAGTAGCCAAATGAAACTTTTACTGGATTTCCACTTACTTTATCAAATCTCATCTCCACCACACAGGACAAGTTTGCATCTGTTATACTTTTAAAGAAAATTGTGGTCATTTTATTTTTGCGCGAATGTGTTCAGATTCCTTTTATATTGCATTTGGCACATGGTGACGATTATCTCGAGAGTGCAAAGCAGCCAAATGAAACTTTTACTGGATTTCCACTTACTTTATCAAATCTCATCTCCACCACACAGGACAAGTTTGCATCTGTTATAGTTTTGGAGAAAATTGTGGTCATTTCATTTTTGCGCGAATGTGTTCAGATTCCTTTTATATTGCATTTGGCACATGGTGACGATTATCTCGAGAGTGCAAAGTAGCCAAATGAAACTTTTACTGGATTTCCACTTACTTTATCAAATCTCATCTCCACCACACAGGACAAGTTTGCATCTGTTATAGTTTTGGAGAAAATTGTGGTCATTTCATTTTTGCGCGAATGTGTTCAGATTCCTTTTATATTGCATTTGGCACATGGTGACGATTATCTCGAGAGTGCAAAGTAGCCAAATGAAACTTTTACTGGATTTCCATTTACTTTATCAAATCTCATCTCCACCACACAGGACAAGTTTTCATCTGTTATAGTTTTGGAGAAAATTGTGGTCATTTCATTTTTGCGCGAATGTGTTCAGATTCCTTTTATATTGCATTTGGCACATGGTGACGATTATCTCGAGAGTGCAAAGTAGCCAAATGAAACTTTTACTGGATTTTCACTTACTTTATCAAATCTCATCTCCACCACACAGGACAAGTTTGCATCTGTTATACTTTTGGAGAAAATTGTGGTCATTTCATTTTTGCGCGAATGTGTTCAGATTCCTTTTATATTGCATTTGGCACATGGTGACGATTATCTCGAGAGTGCAAAGTAGCCAAATGAAACTTTTACTGGATTTCCACTTACTTTATCAAATCTCATCTCCACCACACAGGACAAGTTTGCATCTGTTATACTTTTGGAGAAAATTGTGGTCATTTTATTTTTGCGCGAATGTGTTCAGATTCCTTTTATATTGCATTTGGCACATGGTGACGATTATCTCGAGAGTGCAAAGCAGCCAAATGAAACTTTTACTGGATTTCCACTTACTTTATCAAATCTCATCTCCACCACACAGGACAAGTTTGCATCTGTTATAGTTTTGGAGAAAATTGTGGTCATTTCATTTTTGCGCGAATGTGTTCAGATTCCTTTTATATTGCATTTGGCACATGGTGACGATTATCTCGAGAGTGCAAAGTAGCCAAATGAAACTTTTACTGGATTTCCACTTACTTTATCAAATATCATCTCCACCACACAGGACAAGTTTGCATCTGTTATAGTTTTGGAGAAAATTGTGGTCATTTCATTTTTACGCGAATGTGTTCAGATTCCTTTTATATTGCATTTGGCACATGGTGACGATTATCTCGAGAGTGCAAAGTAGCCAAATTAAACTTTTACTGGATTTCCACTTACTTTATCAAATCTCATCTCCACCACACAGGACAAGTTTGCATTAGTGATGAGCGAGTATGCTTGTTACTACTCGGTACTCGCACGAGTATCACTGTACTCGGGCTACTCGGCGGGTACCGAGTAATTTCGTGATACTCGTGCTTTACTCGTGGTCTTCATTTCTGCATGTTGGCGCTCTTTTGAGAGCCAGCCCTCATGCAGGGATTGGCTGGCAGACCACTGCAATGCCACAGCCCTGTTAGTTGTGGAATTGCAGTGATTGGCCGGCCTGCACAGCGTGACCGAGCCTTTATACCGGCCGGCGCGCTGTGCTCTGTACACAGCCATCTCATATTCCCTGCTTTCCACGCCCACAGGCGCCTATGATTGGTTGCAGTGAGACACGCCCCCACGCTGAGTGACAGGTGTCACACTGCACCCAATCACAGCAGCCGGTGGGCGTGTCTATACTGTGCAGTAAAATAAATAAATAAATAATTAAAAAAACCGGCGTGCGGTCCCCCCAATTTTAATACCAGCCAGATAAAGCCATACGGCTGAAGGCTGGTATTCTCAGGATGGGGAGCTCCACGTTATGGGGAGCCCCCCACCCTAACAATAACAGTCAGCAGCCGCCCAGAATTGCCGCATACATTATATGCGACAGTTCTGGGACTGTACCCGGCTCTTCCCGATTTACCCTGGTGCGTTGGCAAATCGGGGTAATAAGGAGTTATTGGCAGCCCATAGCTGCCAATAAGTCCTAGATTAATCATGTCAGGCGTCTATGAGACACCCTCCATGATTAATCTGTAAATTACAGTAAATAAACACACACACCCGAAAAATCCTTTATTAGAAATAAAAAACAATAACAAAGTCCCTCATCACCAATTTATTACCCACAACAAAACCCTCCATGTCCGGTGTAATCCACGGTCCTCCAGCGTCGCGTCCAGCTCTGCTGCATGCAGGTGACAGGAGCTGCAGAATACACCGCCGCTCCGGTCACCTCCACGCAGCTAATGAGGTGAGTATAGCGATCAGCTGAGCTGTCACTGAGGTTACCTGGATCCAGCGGTGGATGCAGCGGTGGCCGCGGGTAACCTCAGTGACAGCAGCTGATCGCGCTACTTACCGCCGCTCCGGTCAGCTTCACACAGCAACTGAGGTGAGAAGCGCGATCAGCTGCTGTCAGTCAGGTAACTCGCGGCCACCGCTGGATCCAGCGGTGGCCGCGATTAACCTCAGTGACAGCAGCTGATCGCTATACTCTCCTCAGTTGGTGCATGGAGCTGACCGGAGCGGCGGTGAGTAGTGCGATCAGCTGCTGTCACTGAGGTTACCCGCGGCCACCGCTGGATCCAGGTAACCTCAGTGACAGCTCAGCTGATCGCTATACTCACCTCATTAGCTGCGTGGAGGTGACCGGAGCGGCGGTGTATTCTGCAGCTCCTGTCACCTGCATGCAGCAGAGCTGGATGCGACGCTGGAGGACCGTGGATTACACCGGACATGGAGGGTTTGTCGGGGTTAATAAATTGGTAATGAGGGACTTTGTTATTGTTTTTTATTTCTAATAAAGGATTTTTCGTGTGTGTGTGTTTTTTAACTGTAATTTACAGATTAATCATGGAGGGTGTCTCATAGACGCCTGACATGATTAATCTAGGACTTATTGGCAGCTATGGGCTGCCAATAACTCCTTATTACCCCGATTTGCCAACGCACCAGGGTAAATCGGGAAGAGCCGGGTACAGCCCCAGAACTGTCGCATATAATGTATGCGGCAATTCTGGGCGGCTGTTGGCTGTTATTGTTAGGGTGGGGGGCTCCCCATAACGTGGCGCTCCCCATCCTGAGAATACCAGCCTTCAGCCGTATGGCTTTATCTGGCTGGTATTAAAATTGGGGGGGACCGCACGCCGTTTTTTTTAATTATTTAATTATTTATTTCACTGCACAGTATACACACACACCGGCTGCTGTGATTGGGTGCAGTGTGACACCTGTCACTCAGAGTGGGGGCGTGTCTCACTGCAACCAATCATAGGCGCCGAAAAGCAGGAAAGCAGAGAATACGAGATTGATTAATGACCGGCCGGCTTTTTCAAAAGAAGAAAAGCCGCAGGAGCAGTGTGAATGCCGTGCAGTGCCGCAGCAGTGATCGGCGAACGGTGAGTAAGAGAGAGGGGGGAGAATGACCGACAGACTGTGAGAGGGGGACAGACAAGACAGAGAGAGACCGACAGAGCGAGACCGACCGACGGGAGATAGAATGAAAAAAAAAATGACCGACATCGCTAGTAAAAAGCACAAAACGTGCGTTTTGGACATCGGAGTGCCACACAATGTTTATGTAAAATCTTTCATGTATTAATCTCAAAAAGTAACATACACCAGCTCTATCTCACTATTGGGTATGTGCCCTTAACATTTCCGCCATGAAAATTCATTTTGGGGTCATTTTGCAAGGTTTTCTGGTGAGTCCGTAAAAATGGCGTAAAACTCGGACAAAATTGTTCACAGCTGTGACTTTTGAGTGATAAATGCTTCAAGGGGTCTTCCCCATGCTGATGCCATGTCATTTGAGCACTCTTCTGAGACTTTTGTGACAGTTTTAGGGTTTCTCCATGCTGCCGGGGGGTCATTTCACAAAAATACTCGGGTCTCCCATAGGATAACATTGGGCTCGTTGCTCGGGCCGAGTACACGAGTATCTTGGGAGGCTCGGCCCGAGCCTCGAGCACCCGAGCTTTTTAGTACTCGCTCATCACTAGTTTGCATCTGTTATAGTTTTGGAGAAAATTGTGGTCATTTCATTTTTGCGCGAATGTGTTCAGATTCCTTTTATATTGCATTTGGCACATGGTGACGATTATCTCGAGAGTGCAAAGTAGCCAAATGAAACTTTTACTGGATTTCCACTTACTTTATCAAATCTCATCTCCACCACACAGGACAAGTTTGCATCTGTTATAGTTTTGGAGAAAATTGTGGTCATTTCATTTTTGCGCGAATGTGTTCAGATTCCTCCTATATTGCATTTGGCACATGGTGACGATTATCTCGAGAGTGCAAAGTAGCCAAATGAAACTTTTACTGGATTTCCACTTACTTTATCAAATCTCATCTCCACCACACAGGACAAGTTTGCATCTGTTATAGTTTTGGAGAAAATTGTGGTCATTTCATTTTAGCGCGAATGTGTTCAGATTCCTCCTATATTGCATTTGGCACATGGTGACGATTATCTCGAGAGTGCAAAGTAGCCAAATGAAACTTTTACTGGATTTCCACTTACTTTATCAAATCTCATCTCCACCACACAGGACAAGTTTGCATCTGTTATAGTTTTGGAGAAAATTGTGGTCATTTCATTTTTGCGCGAATGTGTTCAGATTCCTTTTATATTGCATTTGGCACATGGTGACGATTATCTCGGGAGTGCAAAGTAGCCAAATGAAACTTTTACTGGATTTCCACTTACTTTATCAAATCTCATCTCCACCACACAGGACAAGTTTGCATCTGTTATAGTTTTGGAGAAAATTGTGGTCATTTCATTTTTGCGCGAATGTGTTCAGATTCCTTTTATATTGCATTTGGCACATGGTGACGATTATCTCGAGAGTGCAAAGTAGCCAAATGAAACTTTTACTGGATTTCCACTTACTTTATCAAATCTCATCTCCACCACACAGGACAAGTTTGCATCTGTTATACTTTTAAAGAAAATTGTGGTCATTTTATTTTTGCGCGAATGTGTTCAGATTCCTTTTATATTGCATTTGGCACATGGTGACGATTATCTCGAGAGTGCAAAGTAGCCAAATGAAACTTTTACTGGATTTCCACTTACTTTATCAAATCTCATCTCCACCACACAGGACAAGTTTGCATCTGTTATAGTTTTGGAGAAAATTGTGGTCATTTCATTTTTGCGCGAATGTGTTCAGATTCCTTTTATATTGCATTTGGCACATGGTGACGATTATCTCGAGAGTGCAAAGTAGCCAAATGAAACTTTTACTGGATTTCCACTTACTTTATCAAATCTCATCTCCACCACACAGGACAAGTTTGCATCTGTTATAGTTTTGGAGAAAATTGTGGTCATTTCATTTTTGCGCGAATGTGTTCAGATTCCTCCTATATTGCATTTGGCACATGGTGACGATTATCTCGAGAGTGCAAAGTAGCCAAATGAAACTTTTACTGGATTTCCACTTACTTTATCAAATCTCATCTCCACCACACAGGACAAGTTTGCATCTGTTATAGTTTTGGAGAAAATTGTGGTCATTTCATTTTTGCGCGAATGTGTTCAGATTCCTTTTATATTGCATTTGGCACATGGTGACGATTATCTCGAGAGTGCAAAGTAGCCAAATGAAACTTTTACTGGATTTCCACTTACTTTATCAAATCTCATCTCCACCACACAGGACAAGTTTGCATCTGTTATAGTTTTGGAGAAAATTGTGGTCATTTCATTTTTGCGCGAATGTGTTCAGATTCCTCCTATATTGCATTTGGCACATGGTGACGATTATCTCGAGAGTGCAAAGTAGCCAAATGAAACTTTTACTGGATTTCCACTTACTTTATCAAATCTCATCTCCACCACACAGGACAAGTTTGCATCTGTTATAGTTTTGGAGAAAATTGTGGTCATTTCATTTTTGCGCGAATGTGTTCAGATTCCTTTTATATTGCATTTGGCACATGGTGACGATTATCTCGGGAGTGCAAAGTAGCCAAATGAAACTTTTACTGGATTTCCACTTACTTTATCAAATCTCATCTCCACCACACAGGACAAGTTTGCATCTGTTATAGTTTTGGAGAAAATTGTGGTCATTTCATTTTTGCGCGAATGTGTTCAGATTCCTTTTATATTGCATTTGGCACATGGTGACGATTATCTCGAGAGTGCAAAGTAGCCAAATGAAACTTTTACTGGATTTCCACTTACTTTATCAAATCTCATCTCCACCACACAGGACAAGTTTGCATCTGTTATAGTTTTGGAGAAAATTGTGGTCATTTCATTTTTGCGCGAATGTGTTCAGATTCCTTTTATATTGCATTTGGCACATGGTGACGATTATCTCGAGAGTGCAAAGTAGCCAAATGAAACTTTTACTGGATTTCCACTTACTTTATCAAATCTCATCTCCACCACACAGGACAAGTTTGCATCTGTTATAGTTTTGGAGAAAATTGTGGTCATTTCATTTTTGTGCGAATGTGTTCAGATTCCTTTTATATTGCATTTGGCACATGGTGACGATTATCTCGAGAGTGCAAAGTAGCCAAATGAAACTTTTACTGGATTTCCACTTACTTTATCAAATCTCATCTCCACCACACAGGACAAGTTTGCATCTGTTATAGTTTTGGAGAAAATTGTGGTCATTTCATTTTTGCGCGAATGTGTTCAGATTCCTTTTATATTGCATTTGGCACATGGTGACGATTATCTCGAGATTGCAAAGTAGCCAAATGAAGCTTTTACTGGATTTCCACTTACTTTATCAAATCTCATCTCCACCACACAGGACAAGTTTGCATCTGTTATACTTTTGGAGAAAATTGTGGTCATTTTATATTTGCGCGAATGTGTTCAGATTCCTTTTATATTGCATTTGGCACATGGTGACGATTATCTCGAGAGTGCAAAGCAGCCAAATGAAACTTTTACTGGATTTCCACTTACTTTATCAAATCTCATCTCCACCACACAGGACAAGTTTGCATCTGTTATAGTTTTGGAGAAAATTGTGGTCATTTCATTTTTGCGCGAATGTGTTCAGATTCCTTTTATATTGCATTTGGCACATGGTGACGATTATCTCGAGAGTGGAAAGTAGCCAAATGAAACTTTTACTGGATTTCCACTTACTTTATCAAATCTCATCTCCACCACACAGGACAAGTTTGCATCTGTTATAGTTTTGAAGAAAATTGTGGTCATTTCATTTTTGCGCGAATGTGTTCAGATTCCTTTTATATTGCATTTGGCACATGGTGACGATTATCTCGAGAGTGCAAAGTAGCCAAATGAAACTTTTACTGGATTTCCACTTACTTTATCAAATCTCTTCTCCACCACACAGGACAAGTTTGCATCTGTTATAGTTTTGGAGAAAATTGTGGTCATTTCATTTTTGCGCGAATGTGTTCAGATTCCTTTTATATTGCATTTGGCACATGGTGACGATTATCTCGAGAGTGCAAAGTAGCCAAATGAAACTTTTACTGGATTTCCACTTACTTTATCAAATCTCATCTCCACCACACAGGACAAGTTTGCATCTGTTATAGTTTTGGAGAAAATTGTGGTCATTTCATTTTTGCGCGAATGTGTTCAGATTCCTTTTATATTGCATTTGGCACATGGTGACGATTATTTTGAGAGTGCAAAGTAGCCAAATGAAACTTTTACTGGATTTCCACTTACTTTATCAAATCTCATCTCCACCACACAGGACAAGTTTGCATCTGTTATAGTTTTGGAGAAAATTGTGGTCATTTCATTTTTGCGCGAATGTGTTCAGATTCCTTTTATATTGCATTTGGCACATGGTGACGATTATTTTGAGAGTGCAAAGTAGCCAAATGAAACTTTTACTGGATTTCCACTTACTTTATCAAATCTCATCTCCACCACACAGGACAAGTTTGCATCTGTTATAGTTTTGGAGAAAATTGTGGTCATTTCATTTTTGCGCGAATGTGTTCAGATTCCTTTTATATTGCATTTGGCACATGGTGACGATTATCTCGAGAGTGCAAAGTAGCAAAATGAAACTTTTACTGGATTTCCACTTACTTTATCAAATCTCATCTCCACCACACAGGACAAGTTTGCATCTGTTATAGTTTTGTAGAAAATTGTGGTCATTTCATTTTTGCGCGAATGTGTTCAGATTCCTCCTATATTGCATTTGGCACATGGTGACGATTATCTCGAGAGTGCAAAGTAGCCAAATGAAACTTTTACTGGATTTCCACTTACTTTATCAAATCTCATCTCCACCACACAGGACAAGTTTGCATCTGTTATAGTTTTGGAGAAAATTGTGGTCATTTCATTTTTGCGCGAATGTGTTCAGATTCCTTTTATATTGCATTTGGCACATGGTGACAATTATCTCGAGAGTGCAAAGTAGCCAAATGAAACTTTTACTGGATTTCCACTTACTTTATCAAATCTCATCTCCACCACACAGGACAAGTTTGCATCTAATATAGTTTTGGAGAAAATTGTGGTCATTTCATTTTTGCGCGAATGTGTTCAGATTCCTCCTATATTGCATTTGGCACATGGTGACGATTATCTCGGGAGTGCAAAGTAGCCAAATGAAACTTTTACTGGATTTCCACTTACTTTATCAAATCTCATCTCCACCACACAGGACAAGTTTGCATCTGTTATAGTTTTGGAGAAAATTGTGGTCATTTCATTTTTGCGCGAATGTGTTCAGATTCCTTTTATATTGCATTTGGCACATGGTGACGATTATCTCGAGAGTGCAAAGTAGCCAAATGAAACTTTTACTGGATTTCCACTTACTTTATCAAATCTCATCTCCACCACACAGGACAAGTTTGCATCTGTTATACTTTTGGAGAAAAATGTGGTCATTTTATTTTTGCGCGAATGTGTTCAGATTCCTTTTATATTGCATTTGGCACATGGTGACGATTATCTCGAGAGTGCAAAGCAGCCAAATGAAACTTTTACTGGATTTCCACTTACTTTATCAAATCTCATCTCCACCACACAGGACAAGTTTGCATCTGTTATAGTTTTGGAGAAAATTGTGGTCATTTCATTTTTGCGCGAATGTGTTCAGATTCCTTTTATATTGCATTTGGCACATGGTGACGATTATCTCGAGAGTGCAAAGTAGCCAAATGAAACTTTTACTGGATTTCCACTTACTTTATCAAATCTCATCTCCACCACACAGGACAAGTTTGCATCTGTTATAGTTTTGGAGAAAATTGTGGTCATTTCATTTTTGCGCGAATGTGTTCAGATTCCTTTTATATTGCATTTGGCACATGGTGACGATTATCTCGAGAGTGCAAAGTAGCCAAATGAAACTTTTACTGGATTTCCACTTACTTTATCAAATCTCATCTCCACCACACAGGACAAGTTTGCATCTGTTATAGTTTTGGAGAAAATTGTGGTCATTTCATTTTTGCGCGAATGTGTTCAGATTCCTTTTATATTGCATTTGGCACATGGTGACGATTATCTCGAGAGTGCAAAGTAGCCAAATGAAACTTTTACTGGATTTCCACTTACTTTATCAAATCTCATCTCCACCACACAGGACAAGTTTGCATCTGTTATAGTTTTGGAGAAAATTGTGGTCATTTCATTTTTGCGCGAATATGTTCAGATTCCTTTTATATTGCATTTGGCACATGGTGACGATTATCTCGAGAGTGCAAAGTAGCCAAATGAAACCTTTACTGGATTTCCACTTACTTTATCAAATCTCATCTCCACCACACAGGACAAGTTTGCATCTGTTATACTTTTGGAGAAAATTGTGGTCATTTTATTTTTGCGCGAATGTGTTCAGATTCCTTTTATATTGCATTTGGCACATGGTGACGATTATCTCGAGAGTGCAAAGCAGCCAAATGAAACTTTTACTGGATTTCCACTTACTTTATCAAATCTCATCTCCACCACACAGGACAAGTTTGCATCTGTTATAGTTTTGGAGAAAATTGTGGTCATTTCATTTTTGCGCGAATGTGTTCAGATTCCTTTTATATTGCATTTGGCACATGGTGACGATTATCTCGAGAGTGCAAAGTAGCCAAATGAAACTTTTACTGGATTTCCACTTACTTTATCAAATCTCATCTCCACCACACAGGACAAGTTTGCATCTGTTATAGTTTTGGAGAAAATTGTGGTCATTTCATTTTTGCGCGAATGTGTTCAGATTCCTTTTATATTGCATTTGGCACATGGTGACGATTATCTCGAGAGTGCAAAGTAGCCAAATGAAACTTTTACTGGATTTCCACTTACTTTATCAAATCTCATCTCCACCACACAGGACAAGTTTGCATCTGTTATAGTTTTGGAGAAAATTGTGGTCATTTCATTTTTGCGCGAATGTGTTCAGATTCCTTTTATATTGCATTTGGCACATGGTGACGATTATCTCGAGAGTGCAAAGTAGCCAAATGAAACTTTTACTGGATTTCCACTTACTTTATCAAATCTCATCTCCACCACACAGGACAAGTTTGCATCTGTTATAGTTTTGGAGAAAATTGTGGTCATTTCATTTTTGCGCGAATGTGTTCAGATTCCTTTTATATTGCATTTGGCACATGGTGACGATTATCTCGAGAGTGCAAAGTAGCCAAATGAAACTTTTACTGGATTTCCACTTACTTTATCAAATCTCATCTCCACCACACAGGACAAGTTTGCATCTGTTATAGTTTTGGAGAAAATTGTGGTCATTTCATTTTTGCGCGAATGTGTTCAGATTCCTTTTATATTGCATTTGGCACATGGTGACGATTATCTCGAGAGTGCAAAGTAGCCAAATGAAACTTTTACTGGATTTCCACTTACTTTATCAAATCTCATCTCCACCACACAGGACAAGTTTGCATCTGTTATAGTTTTGGAGAAAATTGTGGTCATTTCATTTTTGCGCGAATGTGTTCAGATTCCTCCTATATTGCATTTGGCACATGGTGACGATTATCTCGAGAGTGCAAAGTAGCCAAATGAAACTTTTACTGGATTTCCACTTACTTTATCAAATCTCATCTCCACCACACAGGACAAGTTTGCATCTGTTATAGTTTTGGAGAAAATTGTGGTCATTTCATTTTTGCGCGAATGTGTTCAGATTCCTTTTATATTGCATTTGGCACATGGTGACGATTATCTCGAGAGTGCAAAGTAGCCAAATGAAACTTTTACTGGATTTCCACTTACTTTATCAAATCTCATCTCCACCACACAGGACAAGTTTGCATCTGTTATAGTTTTGGAGAAAATTGTGGTCATTTCATTTTTGCGCGAATGTGTTCAGATTCCTCCTATATTGCATTTGGCACATGGTGACGATTATCTCGAGAGTGCAAAGTAGCCAAATGAAACTTTTACTGGATTTCCACTTACTTTATCAAATCTCATCTCCACCACACAGGACAAGTTTGCATCTGTTATAGTTTTGGAGAAAATTGTGGTCATTTCATTTTTGCGCGAATGTGTTCAGATTCCTTTTATATTGCATTTGGCACATGGTGACGATTATCTCGAGAGTGCAAAGTAGCCAAATGAAACTTTTACTGGATTTCCACTTACTTTATCAAATCTCATCTCCACCACACAGGACAAGTTTTCATCTGTTATACTTTTAAAGAAAATTGTGGTCATTTTATTTTTGCGCGAATGTGTTCAGATTCCTTTTATATTGCATTTGGCACATGGTGACGATTATCTCGAGAGTGCAAAGCAGCCAAATGAAACTTTTACTGGATTTCCACTTACTTTATCAAATCTCATCTCCACCACACAGGACAAGTTTGCATCTGTTATAGTTTTGGAGAAAATTGTGGTCATTTCATTTTTGCGCGAATGTGTTCAGATTCCTTTTATATTGCATTTGGCACATGGTGACGATTATCTCGAGAGTGCAAAGTAGCCAAATGAAACTTTTACTGGATTTCCACTTACTTTATCAAATCTCATCTCCACCACACAGGACAAGTTTGCATCTGTTATAGTTTTGGAGAAAATTGTGGTCATTTCATTTTTGCGCGAATGTGTTCAGATTCCTTTTATATTGCATTTGGCACATGGTGACGATTATCTCGAGAGTGCAAAGTAGCCAAATGAAACTTTTACTGGATTTCCATTTACTTTATCAAATCTCATCTCCACCACACAGGACAAGTTTTCATCTGTTATAGTTTTGGAGAAAATTGTGGTCATTTCATTTTTGCGCGAATGTGTTCAGATTCCTTTTATATTGCATTTGGCACATGGTGACGATTATCTCGAGAGTGCAAAGTAGCCAAATGAAACTTTTACTGGATTTTCACTTACTTTATCAAATCTCATCTCCACCACACAGGACAAGTTTGCATCTGTTATACTTTTGGAGAAAATTGTGGTCATTTCATTTTTGCGCGAATGTGTTCAGATTCCTTTTATATTGCATTTGGCACATGGTGACGATTATCTCGAGAGTGCAAAGTAGCCAAATGAAACTTTTACTGGATTTCCACTTACTTTATCAAATCTCATCTCCACCACACAGGACAAGTTTGCATCTGTTATACTTTTGGAGAAAATTGTGGTCATTTTATTTTTGCGCGAATGTGTTCAGATTCCTTTTATATTGCATTTGGCACATGGTGACGATTATCTCGAGAGTGCAAAGCAGCCAAATGAAACTTTTACTGGATTTCCACTTACTTTATCAAATCTCATCTCCACCACACAGGACAAGTTTGCATCTGTTATAGTTTTGGAGAAAATTGTGGTCATTTCATTTTTGCGCGAATTTGTTCAGATTCCTTTTATATTGCATTTGGCACATGGTGACGATTATCTCGAGAGTGCAAAGCAGCCAAATGAAACTTTTACTGGATTTCCACTTACTTTATCAAATCTCATCTCCACCACACAGGACAAGTTTGCATCTGTTATAGTTTTGGAGAAAATTGTGGTCATTTCATTTTTGCGCGAATGTGTTCAGATTCCTTTTATATTGCATTTGGCACATGGTGACGATTATCTCGAGAGTGCAAAGTAGCCAAATGAAACTTTTACTGGATTTCCACTTACTTTATCAAATATCATCTCCACCACACAGGACAAGTTTGCATCTGTTATAGTTTTGGAGAAAATTGTGGTCATTTCATTTTTACGCGAATGTGTTCAGATTCCTTTTATATTGCATTTGGCACATGGTGACGATTATCTCGAGAGTGCAAAGTAGCCAAATTAAACTTTTACTGGATTTCCACTTACTTTATCAAATCTCATCTCCACCACACAGGACAAGTTTGCATCTGTTATAGTTTTGGAGAAAATTGTGGTCATTTCATTTTTGCGCGAATGTGTTCAGATTCCTTTTATATTGCATTTGGCACATGGTGACGATTATCTCGAGAGTGCAAAGTAGCCAAATGAAACTTTTACTGGATTTCCACTTACTTTATCAAATCTCATCTCCACCACACAGGACAAGTTTGCATCTGTTATAGTTTTGGAGAAAATTGTGGTCATTTCATTTTTGCGCGAATGTGTTCAGATTCCTCCTATATTGCATTTGGCACATGGTGACGATTATCTCGAGAGTGCAAAGTAGCCAAATGAAACTTTTACTGGATTTCCACTTACTTTATCAAATCTCATCTCCACCACACAGGACAAGTTTGCATCTGTTATAGTTTTGGAGAAAATTGTGGTCATTTCATTTTTGCGCGAATGTGTTCAGATTCCTTTTATATTGCATTTGGCACATGGTGACGATTATCTCGAGAGTGCAAAGTAGCCAAATGAAACTTTTACTGGATTTCCACTTACTTTATCAAATCTCATCTCCACCACACAGGACAAGTTTGCATCTGTTATAGTTTTGGAGAAAATTGTGGTCATTTCATTTTTGCGCGAATGTCTTCAGATTCCTCCTATATTGCATTTGGCACATGGTGACGATTATCTCGGGAGTGCAAAGTAGCCAAATGAAACTTTTACTGGATTTCCACTTACTTTATCAAATCTCATCTCCACCACACAGGACAAGTTTGCATCTGTTATAGTTTTGGAGAAAATTGTGGTCATTTCATTTTTGCGCGAATGTGTTCAGATTCCTTTTATATTGCATTTGGCACATGGTGACGATTATCTCGAGAGTGCAAAGTAGCCAAATGAAACTTTTACTGGATTTCCACTTACTTTATCAAATCTCATCTCCACCACACAGGACAAGTTTGCATCTGTTATAGTTTTGGAGAAAATTGTGGTCATTTCATTTTTGCGCGAATGTGTTCAGATTCCTTTTATATTGCATTTGGCACATGGTGACGATTATTTTGAGAGTGCAAAGTAGCCAAATGAAACTTTTACTGGATTTCCACTTACTTTATCAAATCTCATCTCCACCACACAGGACAAGTTTGCATCTGTTATAGTTTTGGAGAAAATTGTGGTCATTTCATTTTTGCGCGAATGTGTTCAGATTCCTTTTATATTGCATTTGGCACATGGTGACGATTATTTTGAGAGTGCAAAGTAGCCAAATGAAACTTTTACTGGATTTCCACTTACTTTATCAAATCTCATCTCCACCACACAAGACAAGTTTGCATCTGTTATAGTTTTGGAGAAAATTGTGGTCATTTCATTTTTGCGCGAATGTGTTCAGATTCCTTTTATATTGCATTTGGCACATGGTGACGATTATCTCGAGAGTGCAAAGTAGCCAAATGAAACTTTTACTGGATTTCCACTTACTTTATCAAATCTCATCTCCACCACACAGGACAAGTTTGCATCTGTTATAGTTTTGTAGAAAATTGTGGTCATTTCATTTTTGCGCGAATGTGTTCAGATTCCTCCTATATTGCATTTGGCACATGGTGACGATTATCTCGAGAGTGCAAAGTAGCCAAATGAAACTTTTACTGGATTTCCACTTACTTTATCAAATCTCATCTCCACCACACAGGACAAGTTTGCATCTGTTATAGTTTTGGAGAAAATTGTGGTCATTTCATTTTTGCGCGAATGTGTTCAGATTCCTTTTATATTGCATTTGGCACATGGTGACAATTATCTCGAGAGTGCAAAGTAGCCAAATGAAACTTTTACTGGATTTCCACTTACTTTATCAAATCTCATCTCCACCACACAGGACAAGTTTGCATCTAATATAGTTTTGGAGAAAATTGTGGTCATTTCATTTTTGCGCGAATGTGTTCAGATTCCTCCTATATTGCATTTGCCACATGGTGACGATTATCTCGGGAGTGCAAAGTAGCCAAATGAAACTTTTACTGGATTTCCACTTACTTTATCAAATCTCATCTCCACCACACAGGACAAGTTTGCATCTGTTATAGTTTTGGAGAAAATTGTGGTCATTTCATTTTTGCGCGAATGTGTTCAGATTCCTTTTATATTGCATTTGGCACATGGTGACGATTATCTCGAGAGTGCAAAGTAGCCAAATGAAACTTTTACTGGATTTCCACTTACTTTATCAAATCTCATCTCCACCACACAGGACAAGTTTGCATCTGTTATACTTTTGGAGAAAATTGTGGTCATTTTATTTTTGCGCGAATGTGTTCAGATTCCTTTTATATTGCATTTGGCACATGGTGACGATTATCTCGAGAGTGCAAAGCAGCCAAATGAAACTTTTACTGGATTTCCACTTACTTTATCAAATCTCATCTCCACCACACAGGACAAGTTTGCATCTGTTATAGTTTTGGAGAAAATTGTGGTCATTTCATTTTTGCGCGAATGTGTTCAGATTCCTTTTATATTGCATTTGGCACATGGTGACGATTATCTCGAGAGTGCAAAGTAGCCAAATGAAACTTTTACTGGATTTCCACTTACTTTATCAAATCTCATCTCCACCACACAGGACAAGTTTGCATCTGTTATAGTTTTGGAGAAAATTGTGGTCATTTCATTTTTGCGCGAATGTGTTCAGATTCCTTTTATATTGCATTTGGCACATGGTGACGATTATCTCGAGAGTGCAAAGTAGCCAAATGAAACTTTTACTGGATTTCCACTTACTTTATCAAATCTCATCTCCACCACACAGGACAAGTTTGCATCTGTTATAGTTTTGGAGAAAATTGTGGTCATTTCATTTTTGCGCGAATGTGTTCAGATTCCTTTTATATTGCATTTGGCACATGGTGACGATTATCTCGAGAGTGCAAAGTAGCCAAATGAAACTTTTACTGGATTTCCACTTACTTTATCAAATCTCATCTCCACCACACAGGACAAGTTTGCATCTGTTATAGTTTTGGAGAAAATTGTGGTCATTTCATTTTTGCGCGAATGTGTTCAGATTCCTTTTATATTGCATTTGGCACATGGTGACGATTATCTCGAGAGTGCAAAGTAGCCAAATGAAACCTTTACTGGATTTCCACTTACTTTATCAAATCTCATCTCCACCACACAGGACAAGTTTGCATCTGTTATACTTTTGGAGAAAATTGTGGTCATTTTATTTTTGCGCGAATGTGTTCAGATTCCTTTTATATTGCATTTGGCACATGGTGACGATTATCTCGAGAGTGCAAAGCAGCCAAATGAAACTTTTACTGGATTTCCACTTACTTTATCAAATCTCATCTCCACCACACAGGACAAGTTTGCATCTGTTATAGTTTTGGAGAAAATTGTGGTCATTTCATTTTTGCGCGAATGTGTTCAGATTCCTTTTATATTGCATTTGGCACATGGTGACGATTATCTCGAGAGTGCAAAGTAGCCAAATGAAACTTTTACTGGATTTCCACTTACTTTATCAAATCTCATCTCCACCACACAGGACAAGTTTGCATCTGTTATAGTTTTGGAGAAAATTGTGGTCATTTCATTTTTGCGCGAATGTGTTCAGATTCCTTTTATATTGCATTTGGCACATGGTGACGATTATCTCGAGAGTGAAAAGTAGCCAAATGAAACTTTTACTGGATTTCCACTTACTTTATCAAATCTCATCTCCACCACACAGGACAAGTTTGCATCTGTTATAGTTTTGGAGAAAATTGTGGTCATTTCATTTTTGCGCGAATGTGTTCAGATTCCTTTTATATTGCATTTGGCACATGGTGACGATTATCTCGAGAGTGCAAAGTAGCCAAATGAAACTTTTACTGGATTTCCACTTACTTTATCAAATCTCATCTCCACCACACAGGACAAGTTTGCTTCTGTTATAGTTTTGGAGAAAATTGTGGTCATTTCATTTTTGCGCGAATGTGTTCAGATTCCTTTTATATTGCATTTGGCACATGGTGACGATTATCTCGAGAGTGCAAAGTAGCCAAATGAAACTTTTACTGGATTTCCACTTACTTTATCAAATCTCATCTCCACCACACAGGACAAGTTTGCTTCTGTTATAGTTTTGGAGAAAATTGTGGTCATTTCATTTTTGCGCGAATGTGTTCAGATTCCTTTTATATTGCATTTGGCACATGGTGACGATTATCTCGAGAGTGCAAAGTAGACAAATGAAACTTTTACTGGATTTCCACTTACTTTATCAAATCTCATCTCCACCACACAGGACAAGTTTGCATCTGTTATAGTTTTGGAGAAAATTGTGGTCATTTCATTTTTGCGCGAATGTGTTCAGATTCCTTTTATATTGCATTTGGCACATGGTGACGATTATCTCGAGAGTGCAAAGTAGCCAAATGAAACTTTTACTGGATTTCCATTTACTTTATCAAATCTCATCTCCACCACACAGGACAAGTTTTCATCTGTTATAGTTTTGGAGAAAATTGTGGTCATTTCATTTTTGCGCGAATGTGTTCAGATTCCTTTTATATTGCATTTGGCACATGGTGACGATTATCTCGAGAGTGCAAAGTAGCCAAATGAAACTTTTACTGGATTTTCACTTACTTTATCAAATCTCATCTCCACCACACAGGACAAGTTTGCATCTGTTATAGTTTTGGAGAAAATTGTGGTCATTTCATTTTTGCGCGAATGTGTTCAGATTCCTTTTATATTGCATTTGGCACATGGTGACGATTATCTCGAGAGTGCAAAGTAGCCAAATGAAACTTTTACTGGATTTCCACTTACTTTATCAAATCTCATCTCCACCACACAGGACAAGTTTGCATCTGTTATACTTTTGGAGAAAATTGTGGTCATTTTATTTTTGCGCGAATGTGTTCAGATTCCTTTTATATTGCATTTGGCACATGGTGACGATTATCTCGAGAGTGCAAAGCAGCCAAATGAAACTTTTACTGGATTTCCACTTACTTTATCAAATCTCATCTCCACCACACAGGACAAGTTTGCATCTGTTATAGTTTTGGAGAAAATTGTGGTCATTTCATTTTTGCGCGAATGTGTTCAGATTCCTTTTATATTGCATTTGGCACATGGTGACGATTATCTCGAGAGTGCAAAGCAGCCAAATGAAACTTTTACTGGATTTCCACTTACTTTATCAAATCTCATCTCCACCACACAGGACAAGTTTGCATCTGTTATAGTTTTGGAGAAAATTGTGGTCATTTCATTTTTGCGCGAATGTGTTCAGATTCCTTTTATATTGCATTTGGCACATGGTGACGATTATCTCGAGAGTGCAAAGTAGCCAAATGAAACTTTTACTGGATTTCCACTTACTTTATCAAATCTCATCTCCACCACACAGGACAAGTTTGCATCTGTTATAGTTTTGGAGAAAATTGTGGTCATTTCATTTTTGCGCGAATGTGTTCAGATTCTTTTTATATTGCATTTGGCACATGGTGACGATTATCTCGAGAGTGCAAAGTAGCCAAATGAAACTTTTACTGGATTTCCACTTACTTTATCAAATCTCATCTCCACCACACAGGACAAGTTTGCATCTGTTATAGTTTTGGAGAAAATTGTGGTCATTTCATTTTTGCGCAAATGTGTTCAGATTCCTTTTATATTGCATTTGGCACATGGTGACGATTATCTCGAGAGTGCAAAGTAGCCAAATGAAACTTTTACTGGATTTCCACTTACTTTATCAAATCTCATCTCCACCACACAGGACAAGTTTGCATCTGTTATAGTTTTGGAGAAAATTGTGGTCATTTCATTTTTGCGCGAATGTGTTCAGATTCCTCCTATATTGCATTTGGCACATGGTGACGATTATCTCGAGAGTGCAAAGTAGCCAAATGAAACTTTTACTGGATTTCCACTTACTTTATCAAATCTCATCTCCACCACACAGGACAAGTTTGCATCTGTTATAGTTTTGGAGAAAATTGTGGTCATTTCATTTTTGCGCGAATGTGTTCAGATTCCTTTTATATTGCATTCGGCACATGGTGACGATTATCTCGAGAGTGCAAAGTAGCCAAATGAAACTTTTACTGGATTTCCACTTACTTTATCAAATCTCATCTCCACCACACAGGACAAGTTTGCATCTGTTATACTTTTGGAGAAAATTGTGGTCATTTTATTTTTGCGCGAATGTGTTCAGATTCCTTTTATATTGCATTTGGCACATGGTGACGATTATCTCGAGAGTGCAAAGTAGCCAAATGAAACTTTTACTGGATTTCCACTTACTTTATCAAATCTCATCTCCACCACACAGGACAAGTTTGCATCTGTTATAGTTTTGGAGAAAATTGTGGTCATTTCATTTTTGCGCGAATGTGTTCAGATTCCTCCTATATTGCATTTGGCACATGGTGACGATTATCTCGAGAGTGCAAAGTAGCCAAATGAAACTTTTACTGGATTTCCACTTACTTTATCAAATCTCATCTCCACCACACAGGACAAGTTTGCATCTGTTATAGTTTTGGAGAAAATTGTGGTCATTTCATTTTTGCGCGAATGTGTTCAGATTCCTTTTATATTGCATTCGGCACATGGTGACGATTATCTCGAGAGTGCAAAGTAGCCAAATGAAACTTTTACTGGATTTCCACTTACTTTATCAAATCTCATCTCCACCACACAGGACAAGTTTGCATCTGTTATACTTTTGGAGAAAATTGTGGTCATTTTATTTTTGCGCGAATGTGTTCAGATTCCTTTTATATTGCATTTGGCACATGGTGACGATTATCTCGAGAGTGCAAAGTAGCCAAATGAAACTTTTACTGGATTTCCACTTACTTTATCAAATCTCATCTCCACCACACAGGACAAGTTTGCATCTGTTATAGTTTTGGAGAAAATTGTGGTCATTTCATTTTTGCGCGAATGTGTTCAGATTCCTTTTATATTGCATTTGGCACATGGTGACGATTATCTCAAGAGTGCAAAGTAGCCAAATGAAACTTTTACTGGATTTCCACTTACTTTATCAAATCTCATCTCCACCACACAGGACAAGTTTGCATCTGTTATAGTTTTGGAGAAAATTGTGGTCATTTCATTTTTGCGCGAATGTGTTCAGATTCCTTTTATATTGCATTTGGCACATGGTGACGATTATTTTGAGAGTGCAAAGTAGCCAAATGAAACTTTTACTGGATTTCCACTTACTTTATCAAATCTCATCTCCACCACACAGGACAAGTTTGCATCTGTTATAGTTTTGGAGAAAATTGTGGTCATTTCATTTTTGCGCGAATGTGTTCAGATTCCTTTTATATTGCATTTGGCACATGGTGACGATTATTTTGAGAGTGCAAAGTAGCCAAATGAAACTTTTACTAAATTTCCACTTACTTTATCAAATCTCATCTCCACCACACAGGACAAGTTTGCATCTGTTATAGTTTTGGAGAAAATTGTGGTCATTTCATTTTTGCGCGAATGTGTTCAGATTCCTTTTATATTGCATTTGGCACATGGTGACGATTATCTCGAGAGTGCAAAGTAGCCAAATGAAACTTTTACTGGATTTCCACTTACTTTATCAAATCTCATCTCCACCACACAGGACAAGTTTGCATCTGTTATAGTTTTGTAGAAAATTGTGGTCATTTCATTTTTGCGCGAATGTGTTCAGATTCCTCCTATATTGCATTTGGCACATGGTGACGATTATCTCGAGAGTGCAAAGTAGCCAAATGAAACTTTTACTGGATTTCCACTTACTTTATCAAATCTCATCTCCACCACACAGGACAAGTTTGCATCTGTTATAGTTTTGGAGAAAATTGTGGTCATTTCATTTTTGCGCGAATGTGTTCAGATTCCTTTTATATTGCATTTGGCACATGGTGACAATTATCTCGAGAGTGCAAAGTAGCCAAATGAAACTTTTACTGGATTTCCACTTACTTTATCAAATCTCATCTCCACCACACAGGACAAGTTTGCATCTAATATAGTTTTGGAGAAAATTGTGGTCATTTCATTTTTGCGCGAATGTGTTCAGATTCCTCCTATATTGCATTTGGCACATGTTGACGATTATCTCGAGAGTGCAAAGTAGCCAAATGAAACTTTTACTGGATTTCCACTTACTTTATCAAATCTCATCTCCACCACACAGGACAAGTTTGCATCTGTTATAGTTTTGGAGAAAATTGTGGTCATTTCATTTTTGCGCGAATGTGTTCAGATTCCTTTTATATTGCATTTGGCACATGGTGACGATTATCTCGAGAGTGCAAAGTAGCCAAATGAAACTTTTACTGGATTTCCACTTACTTTATCAAATCTCATCTCCACCACACAGGACAAGTTTGCATCTGTTATACTTTTAAAGAAAATTGTGGTCATTTTATTTTTGCGCGAATGTGTTCAGATTCCTTTTATATTGCATTTGGCACATGGTGACGATTATCTCGAGAGTGCAAAGCAGCCAAATGAAACTTTTACTGGATTTCCACTTACTTTATCAAATCTCATCTCCACCACACAGGACAAGTTTGCATCTGTTATAGTTTTGGAGAAAATTGTGGTCATTTCATTTTTGCGCGAATGTGTTCAGATTCCTTTTATATTGCATTTGGCACATGGTGACGATTATCTCGAGAGTGCAAAGTAGCCAAATGAAACTTTTACTGGATTTCCACTTACTTTATCAAATCTCATCTCCACCACACAGGACAAGTTTGCATCTGTTATAGTTTTGGAGAAAATTGTGGTCATTTCATTTTTGCGCGAATGTGTTCAGATTCCTTTTATATTGCATTTGGCACATGGTGACGATTATCTCGAGAGTGCAAAGTAGCCAAATGAAACTTTTACTGGATTTCCATCTACTTTATCAAATCTCATCTCCACCACACAGGACAAGTTTTCATCTGTTATAGTTTTGGAGAAAATTGTGGTCATTTCATTTTTGCGCGAATGTGTTCAGATTCCTTTTATATTGCATTTGGCACATGGTGACGATTATCTCGAGAGTGCAAAGTAGCCAAATGAAACTTTTACTGGATTTTCACTTACTTTATCAAATCTCATCTCCACCACACAGGACAAGTTTGCATCTGTTATAGTTTTGGAGAAAATTGTGGTCATTTCATTTTTGCGCGAATGTGTTCAGATTCCTTTTATATTGCATTTGGCACATGGTGACGATTATCTCGAGAGTGCAAAGTAGCCAAATGAAACTTTTACTGGATTTCCACTTACTTTATCAAATCTCATCTCCACCACACAGGACAAGTTTGCATCTGTTATACTTTTGGAGAAAATTGTGGTCATTTTATTTTTGCGCGAATGTGTTCAGATTCCTTTTATATTGCATTTGGCACATGGTGACGATTATCTCGAGAGTGCAAAGCAGCCAAATGAAACTTTTACTGGATTTCCACTTACTTTATCAAATCTCATCTCCACCACACAGGACAAGTTTGCATCTGTTATAGTTTTGGAGAAAATTGTGGTCATTTCATTTTTGCGCGAATGTGTTCAGATTCCTTTTATATTGCATTTGGCACATGGTGACGATTATCTCGAGAGTGCAAAGCAGCCAAATGAAACTTTTACTGGATTTCCACTTACTTTATCAAATCTCATCTCCACCACACAGGACAAGTTTGCATCTGTTATAGTTTTGGAGAAAATTGTGGTCATTTCATTTTTGCGCGAATGTGTTCAGATTCCTCCTATATTGCATTTGGCACATGGTGACGATTATCTCGAGAGTGCAAAGTAGCCAAATGAAACTTTTACTGGATTTCCACTTACTTTATCAAATCTCATCTCCACCACACAGGACAAGTTTGCATCTGTTATAGTTTTGGAGAAAATTGTGGTCATTTCATTTTTGCGCGAATGTGTTCAGATTCCTTTTATATTGCATTTGGCACATGGTGACGATTATCTCGAGAGTGCAAAGTAGCCAAATGAAACTTTTACTGGATTTCCACTTACTTTATCAAATCTCATCTCCACCACACAGGACAAGTTTGCATCTGTTATACTTTTAAAGAAAATTGTGGTCATTTTATTTTTGCGCGAATGTGTTCAGATTCCTTTTATATTGCATTTGGCACATGGTGACGATTATCTCGAGAGTGCAAAGCAGCCAAATGAAACTTTTACTGGATTTCCACTTACTTTATCAAATCTCATCTCCACCACACAGGACAAGTTTGCATCTGTTATAGTTTTGGAGAAAATTGTGGTCATTTCATTTTTGCGCGAATGTGTTCAGATTCCTTTTATATTGCATTTGGCACATGGTGACGATTATCTCGAGAGTGCAAAGTAGCCAAATGAAACTTTTACTGGATTTCCACTTACTTTATCAAATCTCATCTCCACCACACAGGACAAGTTTGCATCTGTTATACTTTTGGAGAAAATTGTGGTCATTTTATTTTTGCGCGAATGTGTTCAGATTCCTTTTATATTGCATTTGGCACATGGTGACGATTATCTCGAGAGTGCAAAGCAGCCAAATGAAACTTTTACTGGATTTCCACTTACTTTATCAAATCTCATCTCCACCACACAGGACAAGTTTGCATCTGTTATAGTTTTGGAGAAAATTGTGGTCATTTCATTTTTGCGCGAATGTGTTCAGATTCCTTTTATATTGCATTTGGCACATGGTGACGATTATCTCGAGAGTGCAAAGCAGCCAAATGAAACTTTTACTGGATTTCCACTTACTTTATCAAATCTCATCTCCACCACACAGGACAAGTTTGCATCTGTTATAGTTTTGGAGAAAATTGTGGTCATTTCATTTTTGCGCGAATGTGTTCAGATTCCTTTTATATTGCATTTGGCACATGGTGACGATTATCTCGAGAGTGCAAAGTAGCCAAATGAAACTTTTACTGGATTTCCACTTACTTTATCAAATATCATCTCCACCACACAGGACAAGTTTGCATCTGTTATAGTTTTGGAGAAAATTGTGGTCATTTCATTTTTACGCGAATGTGTTCAGATTCCTTTTATATTGCATTTGGCACATGGTGACGATTATCTCGAGAGTGCAAAGTAGCCAAATGAAACTTTTACTGGATTTCCACTTACTTTATCAAATCTCATCTCCACCACACAGGACAAGTTTGCATCTGTTATAGTTTTGGAGAAAATTGTGGTCATTTCATTTTTGCGCGAATGTGTTCAGATTCCTTTTATATTGCATTTGGCACATGGTGACGATTATCTCGAGAGTGCAAAGTAGCCAAATGAAACTTTTACTGGATTTCCACTTACTTTATCAAATCTCATCTCCACCACACAGGACAAGTTTGCATCTGTTATAGTTTTGGAGAAAATTGTGGTCATTTCATTTTTGCGCAAATGTGTTCAGATTCCTTTTATATTGCATTTGGCACATGGTGACGATTATCTCGAGAGTGCAAAGTAGCCAAATGAAACTTTTACTGGATTTCCACTTACTTTATCAAATCTCATCTCCACCACACAGGACAAGTTTGCATCTGTTATAGTTTTGTAGAAAATTGTGGTCATTTCATTTTTGCGCGAATGTGTTCAGATTCCTCCTATATTGCATTTGGCACATGGTGACGATTATCTCGAGAGTGCAAAGTAGCCAAATGAAACTTTTACTGGATTTCCACTTACTTTATCAAATCTCATCTCCACCACACAGGACAAGTTTGCATCTGTTATAGTTTTGGAGAAAATTGTGGTCATTTCATTTTTGCGCGAATGTGTTCAGATTCCTTTTATATTGCATTTGGCACATGGTGACGATTATCTCGAGAGTGCAAAGTAGCCAAATGAAACTTTTACAGGATTTCCACTTACTTTATCAAATCTCATCTCCACCACACAGGACAAGTTTGCATCTGTTATAGTTTTGGAGAAAATTGTGGTCATTTCATTTTTGCGCGAATGTCTTCAGATTCCTCCTATATTGCATTTGGCACATGGTGACGATTATCTCGGGAGTGCAAAGTAGCCAAATGAAACTTTTACTGGATTTCCACTTACTTTATCAAATCTCATCTCCACCACACAGGACAAGTTTGAATCTGTTATAGTTTTGGAGAAAATTGTGGTCATTTCATTTTTGCGCGAATGTGTTCAGATTCCTTTTATATTGCATTTGGCACATGGTGACGATTATCTCGAGAGTGCAAAGTAGCCAAATGAAACTTTTACTGGATTTCCACTTACTTTATCAAATCTCATCTCCACCACACAGGACAAGTTTGCATCTGTTATACTTTTGGAGAAAATTGTGGTCATTTTATTTTTGCGCGAATGTATTCAGATTCCTTTTATATTGCATTTGGCACATGGTGACGATTATCTCGAGAGTGCAAAGCAGCCAAATGAAACTTTTACTGGATTTCCACTTACTTTATCAAATCTCATCTTTACCACACAGGACAAGTTTGCATCTGTTATAGTTTTGGAGAAAATTGTGGTCATTTCATTTTTGCGCGAATGTGTTCAGATTCCTTTTATATTGCATTTGGCACATGGTGACGATTATCTCGAGAGTGCAAAGTAGCCAAATGAAACTTTTACTGGATTTCCACTTACTTTATCAAATCTCATCTCCACCACACAGGACAAGTTTGCATCTGTTATAGTTTTGGAGAAAATTGTGGTCATTTCATTTTTGCGCGAATGTGTTCAGATTCCTTTTAAATTGCATTTGGCACATGGTGACGATTATCTCGAGAGTGCAAAGTAGCCAAATGAAACTTTTACTGGATTTCCACTTACTTTATCAAATCTCATCTCCACCACACAGGACAAGTTTGCATCTGTTATAGTTTTGGAGAAAATTGTGGTCATTTCATTTTTGCGCGAATGTGTTCAGATTCCTTTTATATTGCATTTGGCACATGGTGACGATTATCTCGAGAGCGCAAAGTAGCCAAATGAAACTTTTACTGGATTTCCACTTACTTTATCAAATCTCATCTCCACCACACAGGACAAGTTTGCATCTGTTATAGTTTTGGAGAAAATTGTGGTCATTTCATTTTTGCGCGAATGTCTTCAGATTCCTCCTATATTGCATTTGGCACATGGTGACGATTATCTCGGGAGTGCAAAGTAGCCAAATGAAACTTTTACTGGATTTCCACTTACTTTATCAAATCTCATCTCCACCACACAGGACAAGTTTGCATCTGTTATAGTTTTGGAGAAAATTGTGGTCATTTCATTTTTGCGCGAATGTGTTCAGATTCCTTTTATATTGCATTTGGCACATGGTGACGATTATCTCGAGAGTGCAAAGTAGCCAAATGAAACTTTTACTGGATTTCCACTTACTTTATCAAATCTCATCTCCACCACACAGGACAAGTTTGCATCTGTTATACTTTTGGAGAAAATTGTGGTCATTTTATTTTTGCGCGAATGTGTTCAGATTCCTTTTATATTGCATTTGGCACATGGTGACGATTATCTCGAGAGTGCAAAGTAGCCAAATGAAACTTTTACTGGATTTCCACTTACTTTATCAAATCTCATCTCCACCACTCAGCACAAGTTTGCATCTGTTATAGTTTTGGAGAAAATTGTGGTCATTTCATTTTTGCGCGAATGTGTTCAGATTCCTCCTATATTGCATTTGGCACATGGTGACGATTATCTCGGGAGTGCAAAGTAGCCAAATGAAACTTTTACTGGATTTCCACTTACTTTATCAAATCTCATCTCCACCACACAGGACAAGTTTGCATCTGTTATAGTTTTGGAGAAAATTGTGGTCATTTCATTTTTGCGCGAATGTGTTCAGATTCCTTTTATATTGCATTTGGCACATGGTGACGATTATCTCGAGAGTGCAAAGTAGCCAAATGAAACTTTTACTGGATTTCCACTTACTTTATCAAATCTCATCTCCACCACACAGGACAAGTTTGCATCTGTTATAGTTTTGGAGAAAATTGTGGTCATTTCATTTTTGCGCGAATGTGTTCAGATTCCTTTTATATTGCATTTGGCACATGGTGACGATTATCTCGAGAGTGCAAAGTAGCCAAATGAAACTTTTACTGGATTTCCACTTACTTTATCAAATCTCATCTCCACCACACAGGACAAGTTTGCATCTGTTATACTTTTGGAGAAAATTGTGGTCATTTTATTTTTGCGCGAATGTGTTCAGATTCCTTTTATATTGCATTTGGCACATGGTGACGATTATCTCGAGAGTGCAAAGCAGCCAAATGAAACTTTTACTGGATTTCCACTTACTTTATCAAATCTCATCTCCACCACACAGGACAAGTTTGCATCTGTTATAGTTTTGGAGAAAATTGTGGTCATTTCATTTTTGCGCGAATGTGTTCAGATTCCTTTTATATTGCATTTGGCACATGGTGACGATTATCTCGAGAGTGCAAAGCAGCCAAATGAAACTTTTACTGGATTTCCACTTACTTTATCAAATCTCATCTCCACCACACAGGACAAGTTTGCATCTGTTATAGTTTTGGAGAAAATTGTGGTCATTTCATTTTTGCGCGAATGTGTTCAGATTCCTTTTATATTGCATTTGGCACATGGTGACGATTATCTCGAGAGTGCAAAGTAGCCAAATGAAACTTTTACTGGATTTCCACTTACTTTATCAAATATCATCTCCACCACACAGGACAAGTTTGCATCTGTTATAGTTTTGGAGAAAATTGTGGTCATTTCATTTTTACGCGAATGTGTTCAGATTCCTTTTATATTGCATTTGGCACATGGTGACGATTATCTCGAGAGTGCAAAGTAGCCAAATGAAACTTTTACTGGATTTCCACTTACTTTATCAAATCTCATCTCCACCACACAGGACAAGTTTGCATCTGTTATAGTTTTGGAGAAAATTGTGGTCATTTCATTTTTGCGCGAATGTGTTCAGATTCCTTTTATATTGCATTTGGCACATGGTGACGATTATCTCGAGAGTGCAAAGTAGCCAAATGAAACTTTTACTGGATTTCCACTTACTTTATCAAATCTCATCTCCACCACACAGGACAAGTTTGCATCTGTTATAGTTTTGGAGAAAATTGTGGTCATTTCATTTTTGCGCAAATGTGTTCAGATTCCTTTTATATTGCATTTGGCACATGGTGACGATTATCTCGAGAGTGCAAAGTAGCCAAATGAAACTTTTACTGGATTTCCACTTACTTTATCAAATCTCATCTCCACCACACAGGACAAGTTTGCATCTGTTATAGTTTTGTAGAAAATTGTGGTCATTTCATTTTTGCGCGAATGTGTTCAGATTCCTCCTATATTGCATTTGGCACATGGTGACGATTATCTCGAGAGTGCAAAGTAGCCAAATGAAACTTTTACTGGATTTCCACTTACTTTATCAAATCTCATCTCCACCACACAGGACAAGTTTGCATCTGTTATAGTTTTGGAGAAAATTGTGGTCATTTCATTTTTGCGCGAATGTGTTCAGATTCCTTTTATATTGCATTTGGCACATGGTGACGATTATCTCGAGAGTGCAAAGTAGCCAAATGAAACTTTTACAGGATTTCCACTTACTTTATCAAATCTCATCTCCACCACACAGGACAAGTTTGCATCTGTTATAGTTTTGGAGAAAATTGTGGTCATTTCATTTTTGCGCGAATGTCTTCAGATTCCTCCTATATTGCATTTGGCACATGGTGACGATTATCTCGGGAGTGCAAAGTAGCCAAATGAAACTTTTACTGGATTTCCACTTACTTTATCAAATCTCATCTCCACCACACAGGACAAGTTTGAATCTGTTATAGTTTTGGAGAAAATTGTGGTCATTTCATTTTTGCGCGAATGTGTTCAGATTCCTTTTATATTGCATTTGGCACATGGTGACGATTATCTCGAGAGTGCAAAGTAGCCAAATGAAACTTTTACTGGATTTCCACTTACTTTATCAAATCTCATCTCCACCACACAGGACAAGTTTGCATCTGTTATACTTTTGGAGAAAATTGTGGTCATTTTATTTTTGCGCGAATGTATTCAGATTCCTTTTATATTGCATTTGGCACATGGTGACGATTATCTCGAGAGTGCAAAGCAGCCAAATGAAACTTTTACTGGATTTCCACTTACTTTATCAAATCTCATCTTTACCACACAGGACAAGTTTGCATCTGTTATAGTTTTGGAGAAAATTGTGGTCATTTCATTTTTGCGCGAATGTGTTCAGATTCCTTTTATATTGCATTTGGCACATGGTGACGATTATCTCGAGAGTGCAAAGTAGCCAAATGAAACTTTTACTGGATTTCCACTTACTTTATCAAATCTCATCTCCACCACACAGGACAAGTTTGCATCTGTTATAGTTTTGGAGAAAATTGTGGTCATTTCATTTTTGCGCGAATGTGTTCAGATTCCTTTTAAATTGCATTTGGCACATGGTGACGATTATCTCGAGAGTGCAAAGTAGCCAAATGAAACTTTTACTGGATTTCCACTTACTTTATCAAATCTCATCTCCACCACACAGGACAAGTTTGCATCTGTTATAGTTTTGGAGAAAATTGTGGTCATTTCATTTTTGCGCGAATGTGTTCAGATTCCTTTTATATTGCATTTGGCACATGGTGACGATTATCTCGAGAGCGCAAAGTAGCCAAATGAAACTTTTACTGGATTTCCACTTACTTTATCAAATCTCATCTCCACCACACAGGACAAGTTTGCATCTGTTATAGTTTTGGAGAAAATTGTGGTCATTTCATTTTTGCGCGAATGTCTTCAGATTCCTCCTATATTGCATTTGGCACATGGTGACGATTATCTCGGGAGTGCAAAGTAGCCAAATGAAACTTTTACTGGATTTCCACTTACTTTATCAAATCTCATCTCCACCACACAGGACAAGTTTGCATCTGTTATAGTTTTGGAGAAAATTGTGGTCATTTCATTTTTGCGCGAATGTGTTCAGATTCCTTTTATATTGCATTTGGCACATGGTGACGATTATCTCGAGAGTGCAAAGTAGCCAAATGAAACTTTTACTGGATTTCCACTTACTTTATCAAATCTCATCTCCACCACACAGGACAAGTTTGCATCTGTTATACTTTTGGAGAAAATTGTGGTCATTTTATTTTTGCGCGAATGTGTTCAGATTCCTTTTATATTGCATTTGGCACATGGTGACGATTATCTCGAGAGTGCAAAGTAGCCAAATGAAACTTTTACTGGATTTCCACTTACTTTATCAAATCTCATCTCCACCACACAGGACAAGTTTGCATCTGTTATAGTTTTGGAGAAAATTGTGGTCATTTCATTTTTGCGCGAATGTGTTCAGATTCCTTTTATATTGCATTTGGCACATGGTGACGATTATCTCGAGAGTGCAAAGTAGCCAAATGAAACTTTTACTGGATTTCCACTTACTTTATCAAATCTCATCTCCACCACACAGGACAAGTTTGCATCTGTTATACTTTTGGAGAAAATTGTGGTCATTTTATTTTTGCGCGAATGTGTTCAGATTCCTTTTATATTGCATTTGGCACATGGTGACGATTATCTCGAGAGTGCAAAGCAGCCAAATGAAACTTTTACTGGATTTCCACTTACTTTATCAAATCTCATCTCCACCACACAGGACAAGTTTGCATCTGTTATAGTTTTGGAGAAAATTGTGGTCATTTCATTTTTGCGCGAATGTGTTCAGATTCGTTTTATATTGCATTTGGCACATGGTGACGATTATCTCGAGAGTGCAAAGTAGCCAAATGAAACTTTTACTGGATTTCCACTTACTTTATCAAATCTCATCTCCACCACACAGGACAAGTTTGCATCTGTTATAGTTTTGGAGAAAATTGTGGTCATTTCATTTTTGCGCGAATGTGTTCAGATTCCTTTTATATTGCATTTGGCACATGGTGACGATTATCTCGAGAGTGCAAAGTAGCCAAATGAAACTTTTACTGGATTTCCACTTACTTTATCAAATCTCATCTCCACCACACAGGACAAGTTTGCATCTAATATAGTTTTGGAGAAAATTGTGGTCATTTCATTTTTGCGCGAATGTGTTCAGATTCCTCCTATATTGCATTTGGCACATGGTGACGATTATCTCGGGAGTGCAAAGTAGCCAAATGAAACTTTTACTGGATTTCCACTTACTTTATCAAATCTCATCTCCACCACACAGGACAAGTTTGCATCTGTTATAGTTTTGGAGAAAATTGTGGTCATTTCATTTTTGCGCGAATGTGTTCAGATTCCTTTTATATTGCATTTGGCACATGGTGACGATTATCTCGAGAGTGCAAAGTAGCCAAATGAAACTTTTACTGGATTTCCACTTACTTTATCAAATCTCATCTCCACCACACAGGACAAGTTTGCATCTGTTATAGTTTTGTAGAAAATTGTGGTCATTTCATTTTTGCGCGAATGTGTTCAGATTCCTCCTATATTGCATTTGGCACATGGTGACGATTATCTCGAGAGTGCAAAGTAGCCAAATGAAACTTTTACTGGATTTCCACTTACTTTATCAAATCTCATCTCCACCACACAGGACAAGTTTGCATCTGTTATAGTTTTGGAGAAAATTGTGGTCATTTCATTTTTGCGCGAATGTGTTCAGATTCCTTTTATATTGCATTTGGCACATGGTGACGATTATCTCGAGAGTGCAAAGTAGCCAAATGAAACTTTTACAGGATTTCCACTTACTTTATCAAATCTCATCTCCACCACACAGGACAAGTTTGCATCTGTTATAGTTTTGGAGAAAATTGTGGTCATTTCATTTTTGCGCGAATGTCTTCAGATTCCTCCTATATTGCATTTGGCACATGGTGACGATTATCTCGGGAGTGCAAAGTAGCCAAATGAAACTTTTACTGGATTTCCACTTACTTTATCAAATCTCATCTCCACCACACAGGACAAGTTTGAATCTGTTATAGTTTTGGAGAAAATTGTGGTCATTTCATTTTTGCGCGAATGTGTTCAGATTCCTTTTATATTGCATTTGGCACATGGTGACGATTATCTCGAGAGTGCAAAGTAGCCAAATGAAACTTTTACTGGATTTCCACTTACTTTATCAAATCTCATCTCCACCACACAGGACAAGTTTGCATCTGTTATACTTTTGGAGAAAATTGTGGTCATTTTATTTTTGCGCGAATGTATTCAGATTCCTTTTATATTGCATTTGGCACATGGTGACGATTAT